>NC_091979.1:229079121-229379121 GCF_044704955.1 Pristiophorus japonicus | reverse complement strand
CCAGGAAAACACACTTCGAGCGTTTCAACCTGAGCCCCACGCGATCCAACCGACTGAGAACTTACTCCAGATTCTTCAAGTGCTCCATGGTGTCCCGACCTGTAACTAATATGTCATCCTGGAAGACCACTGTGCAAGGAACTTTAGCAGGCTCTCCATGTACTGCTGGAAGTTCGCCGTGGCTGACCGAATCCCGAACAGGCACCTGTTGTAGATAAACAGACCTTTGTGCGTGTTGATGCAGGTGAGGCCTTTCGAAGACTCCTCCAGCTCCTGCATCATGTAGGCCGTGGTCAGGTCCAGCTTGGTGAACGTCTTCCCTCCAGCCAGGGTCACAAATAGGTCGTCTGCCTTGGGTAGCGGGTTCTGGTCCTGCAACGAAAAATAGTTAATCGTTACTTTTTAGTACCCGCAAATTCTAACCGTACCATCCTCCTTGAGTACCGGGACAATCGGACTGGCCCAGTCATTGAATTCCACCGGCGCGATGATGCCTTCACGTTGCAGCCTGTCCAGCTTAATTTCCACTTTTTCACACATCATGTACGGTACCGCCTGAGCCTTGTGGTGGATGGGTCACATATCGGGAACCAAATGGATCTGCACTTTCGCCCCCGAGAAGCTTCCAATGCCTGGCTCGAATAACAATGGGAACTTGCTGAGAACCTGGATACATGAGGCATCGTTGACGGACGAAAGCACTCGGATGTCGTCCCAGTTCCAGCGGACTTTTCCCAGCCAGCTTCTGGCAAACAACGTGGGGCCATCCCCTTGCACAATCCACAGTGGGAGTTCATGTACTGCTCCATCATAGGAGACTTTGACTTCTGCACTGCCAATTACAGGGATTGGTTCCTTGGTGTAAGTCCTTAGTTTGGTGTGAATGGGGCTGAACTTGGGCCTGTGTTCATCCCCCACAGCCTGTTGAAGGCCTTTTTACGCATTATGGATTGACTTGCCCCCGTGTCCAGCTCCATAGATACTGGAATGCCATTCAGTTCAACTTTCAACGTTATTGGTGGGCATTTCATCATGAACGTGTGTACCCCGTACACTTCTGCCTCCTCAGTACAAGTTTCCAATTCAGCCTAATCCACAGTGGATTGATCTTCCTCTGCAACGTGGTGGTTTGCAGGGTTTGCAGGGTTAACAGCTCACCTGCACGTTTGTTGGAGGTGTCCTATTTTTCTGCAACCATTGCACGCATAGTGTTTAAAGCGGCATTGATGGGGCCGATGATCACCTCCGCAGCACCAACAGGGCAGACTCTGGGTCAATTTAGGTCGGGCCACAGCAGCCAGCGTGTATATTCCTGCTCGAAAACGATGTTACTTTATGTACAGTACTGGCCAAAACATCTTTATTCTGCAAAATCTGTTTGGTGTTGTCGCTGGTGGACATAAATGCCTGGGCTATCGTTATGGCTCTACTCAGATTCGGAGTTTCTATAGTCAACAGTTTGCGAAGGATTGTCTCATGTCCGATGCCCAGTACAAAAAAGTCTCTGAGCATTTGTTCTAGGAATCCCTCAAACTCACAATATCCTGCGAGGTGCTTTAGTTCGGCGACGTAGCTCGCCACATCCTGGCCCTCCGATCGTTGACATGTGTAGAACCGATATCTCGCCATCAAAACACTTTCCATAGCATTTAGATGCTCCCAGACTAGCGTACACAATTCTTCGTAGAATTTCTCTGTTGGTTTTGCCAGGGCCAGGAGATTCTTCATGAGGCCATAGCTTGTTGCCCCACAGACAGCAAGGAGGATCGCCCTTCATTTGGTAGCGTTCTCGTCCCCTTCTAGCTCATTGGCCACAAAGTATTAGTCGAGTCTCTCCCCAAAGGCTTCCCAATCGTCCCCTTCTGAGAACTTCTCCAGGATGCCGACTGTTCTTTGCATTTTCGCGCGGTTGTTTGTTACCTCGTCGCCAATTGTTACACTCATAATAAATGGTGAGACTGAGTACTGTGTGTAATGAGCAAGTGTGACCTTAGCTCTTTTATTAAGATTCCAGAGTACACGTACCTCATGGGCGGCCTGTTTATATACTGTGCTCCCAAGGGATGCTGGGATCCCTTGAGACTCCAACAGGTGGGCCCTCTGGTGGTCAGGTTTCATACAGATTACAAAGGGTTAAATACATAACATTCCCTATCTCTGTAACCCCCTCCAGCCCCTACACCCCTCCCTATCTCTGTAACCTCCTCCAGCCGCTTCACTCCTCCCTATCACTGTATCCTTCTCCAGCCCCTACACCCCTCCCTATCTCTGTAACCTCCTCTAGCCCCTACACCCCTCCCTATCTCTGTAACCTTCTCCAGCCTCTACACCCCTCCCTATCTCAGTAACCTCCTCCAGCCCCTACACCCCTCCCTATCTCTGTAACCTCCTCCAACACTACGCTCCTCCTTGATCTCTATGCTCCTCCTCTTGAATCATTGAATCATAGAAATTTACAGCACAGGAGGAGGCCATTTCGGCCCATCGTGTCCGTGCCAGCCGACAAAGATCTATTCAGCGTAATCCCAGCTCTAGGTCCATAGCCCTGTAGGTTACGGCACTTCAAGTGCATATCCAAGTACTTTTTAAATGTGGTGAGAGTTTCTGCCTCTACCACACTTTCAGGCAGTGAGTTCCAGACCCCTACCACCCTCTGGGTGAAAAACAATTCCCTTCAAATCCCCTCTAAACCTCCTACCAATTACTTTAAATCTATGCCCCCTGGTTGTTGACCCCCCCTGCTAAGGGAAACAGGGTCTTCCTATGCCCACCTCTCCGATTTCCATTGCTCCACCATTGGTGGCCGTGCCTTCAGCCGCCTGGGCCCCAAGTTCTGGAATTCCCTCCTTAAACCTCTCCACTTCTCTCTCCTGCTTCAACATGCTCATTGAGTGTGCTGGTGTCGAAGGTGGGCAAACAAAGAAAGGAGAGAGTGTGCAGCATGGCACCTTATCCTCCCTGGTGAGGTCATTGCACTTCTTGTAACACTGGTCTACGGTCCTGGGGTGGGGGTGTTAGACTCAGTGCCGCTCCGGGGGTGAGGTATTTGGCCTCAGTGCTGATCCTGGGGTGAGGGAGTTGGACACAGCAATCCTTGTCCCCTTGTGTAACTTTGCTCGAGGGGATCGCAGGTCAGTGTGTGAAATATTCCCAGCCTCTCTTCTCGGCAGCTCCTGAACTGGGCATTCTTCAACTGTGCCAGGAAAGGATGGACATGCCATCCAGTGACTGGGCCCAGGATCCATTGGTCAGTTTGTGTCCCTATTGGTCAGTCCATGTCTCTATTGGTCAGTCCGTGTCCCTATTGGTCAGTCCATGTCCCTATTGGTCAGTCCGTGTCCCTATTGGTCAGTCCGTGTCCCTATTGGTCAGTCCGAACATCGACTGGTCAGTCTGTGTCTCTATTGGTCAGTCAGTGCCTCTATTGGTCAGTCTGTGTCCTTATTGTTCAGTCTGTGTTGCTATTGGTCAGTCCGCACATCGACTGGTCAGTCTGTGCCTCTATTGGTCAGTTCATGTTTCTATTGGTCAGTCCGTGTTTCTATTGGTCAGTCCGTGTCCCTATTGGTCAGTCCGTGTCCCTATTGGTCAGTCCGTGTCCCTATTGGTCAGTCTGTGTTGCTATTGGTCAGTCCGAACATCGACTGGTCAGTCTGTGTCTCTATTGGTCAGTCAGTGTCCTTATTGTTCAGTCCGTGTTTCTATTGGTCAGTCCGTGTCCCTATTGGCTAGTCCGTGTCTCTATTGGTCAGTCTGTGTCTCTATTGGTCAGTCCTATTGGCAAATGAAGTTCAGCACAGATAAATGTGAGATATTACATTTTTGTAGGAAGAATAGGGAGGTCACTTATTACTTGGAGGGTGCGAGTCGCGGTGGGGTAGGGGAACAAAGGGACCTCGGAGTACAAATACACAAATCACTAAAAGTTGTGACACAGGAGAGCAAGACCATAAAAAAGCAAACCAAGCATTAGGGTTTATTTCTCGAGATATGGAATTGAAAAGTAGGGAAGTTATGCTAAACCTGTATCGAACCTTGGTTAGACCACACTTGAGTACTGCGTACAGTTCTGGTCTATATTATTAAAAAGGATATTGATGCACTGGAGAGGATGTAGAGAAGATTTACAAGGATGATACCAGAAATGCGAGGGTATACGTATCAGGAAAGGATGAACAGGCTGGGTCTCTTTTCTCTTGTAAAAGAAGGCTGAGGGGTGAACTAATAGGTTTTTAAAATTATGAAAGGTTTTGATCGAGTGGATATAGAGAGAATGTTTCCACTTGTGAGGAAGAGCATAACTAGAGGCCATCAATATAAGTTAGTCACCAAGAAATCCAATAGGGAATTCAGGAGAAACTTCTTTACCCAGAGAGTGGTGAGAATGTTGAATTCGCTACCACAGGGAGTGGTCGAAGTGGATAGTATTGATGCATTTAAGGGGAGGCTGGACAAGCATATGAGGGAGAAGGGAATAGAGGGTTATGCTGATGGATTTAGATGAGGAAAAACAGGAGGAGGTTCGAGTGGAGCATAAATGCTAGCATGGACTGGCTGGGCCGAATGGACTTTTCTGTGCCATATATCCGATGTAATCCCATGTAATTGGTCAGTCCTTGCCGCGATTGGTCAGTCTGTATTGGTCAGTCTGTATCTGTGATTGGTCAGTCTGTGATTGGCCAGAGTGTGTCCGTGATTGGTCAGTCTGTGATTGGTCAGTCTGTGTGACACGGCCTATATCAGTCACTCGGCCTGATGCTGACAGCCTCCGTGTTGGAGCCGAGCATTGGCACCGAACTGTCGGAACCCTGTGCTCTGTCTCCCTCCACTCGCCAAGCCAGTCACTCGAACCCGTCTGACCAGCACTCACACAGTTAAAGACGCAATGGCGGCATTCTTAAAATCAAAAAGCGGCCTCTCGCAAATTTCAGCCAATTCATCACAATACTTAGTTTAATAACGTACTAAGTACGTATTGTAAAAGGACTCATCTATCAAGCTTGACACACTGGTTGGAATTGGTACGCGGATATCCGATTATTTATTGGTTTAGGGGCGATGATGATAGATAGCACCAATACAGACAAACTTTTAAAATTGCTCAAATGTTTTTTGTGGATGCAAAGTGACAGTCTGAGACTGAGGCCCGATTATCTGAGCTGTATTTGCGTTAAGTAAAAATGCAATTTTTATGATTGTTTTTGTCTGAATGTGATTAGATTATCCAATATTCAGTGACAGTCATTTTAACCCCATCCCCCTCTCGCCACTTCCCAGGACAGGTCTTCAGGCAAAATACACACTCACTTTCACTAAAATAAAATAATATTTCCTTTCTTCTTAAGTAGAAATCACAGGATTTTGAACCGACGAATATGAAAAAAGTAATTTTGATAATTTAAATATTTAATGGGCTAATTGAATTTTGGGGCAATGTTTTTTGAGTGGATTTAATTGATTACTGACAATATGATGTATGTTTTAAAATCAGGTAATACAATCAGGATTCAAACTCATTATAAACAGCATCAGAATCTCTTTTTTCATAACAGTCCTGCCACATCCAGTCGTGAATGGTGGTGGACAATTAAACAACTAATGGGAGGAGGAGGCTCCATGAATATCCCCATCCTCAATGATGGCGGAGCCCAGCGCGTGAGTGCAAAAGATACATTTGCAACCACCTTCAGCTAGAAGTGCCGAGTGGATGATCCATACTGGCCTCCTCCTGAGGTCCCCACCATCACAGAAGCCAGTCTTCAGCCAAATCGATTCACTCCACGTGATATCAAGATGCGGCTCAGCGCACTGGATACAGTAAAGGCTATGGACCCCAACAACATCCTGGTTGTTGTGCTGAAGACTTGTGCTCCAGAACTAGTCGCGCCTCTAGCCAAGCTGTTCCAGTACAGCTACAACATTGCCATTTACCTGACAATGTGGAAAATCGCCAGGTATGTCCCAGAATCATAGAATCATAGAATGGTTACAGTGCAGAAAGAGGCCATTCGGCCTGTTGAGCCCATGTCGGCTCTCTACAAGAGCACTTCAGCCAGTCCCACTCCCCCGCCCTTTCCCCACAGCCCTGCAAATGTTTTCCCTTCAGGTACTTATCCAATTCCCTTTTGAAAGCCACAATGGAGTCTGCCTCCACCACCCTCTCAGGCAGTGCATTCCAGATCCTAACCACTCACTGCATAAAATTTTTCCTCATGTTGCCTCATGTTCTCCACCCTTCCGCCAATGGGAACAGTTTCTCTCTGCCTACTCTGTCAAGACCACTCATGATTTTGAACACCTCTATCAAATCTCTCGACCTTCTCTGCTCCACGGAGAACAACCACAGCTACGCTAGTCTATCCACTGTAGTTCCTTATCCCTGAAATCATTCATGTAAATCTTTTCTGTACCCTTTCCAAGGCCTTCACATCCTTCCAGTCCACAAAAGCAGGACCAATCCAATCCAGCCAATTACCGCTCATCAGTTTACTCTCAATCATCAGCAAAATGAGGGAAGGTGTCATCGACAGTGCTATTCAACGGCACTTACTCACCAAAAACCTGCTCACCGATGCCCAGTTCGGGTACCGCCAGGACCACTCGGCTCCAGACCTCATTACAGCCTTGGTCCAAAACATGAACAAAAGAGCTGAATTCCAGAGGTGAGGTGAGAGTGACTTGCCCTCGACATCAAGGCAGCATTTGACCGAGTGTGGCACCAAGGAGCCTGAGTATAACTGAAGTAAATGGGAATCAGGGGGAAAACTCTCCACTGGCTGGAGTCATAGACCTTGGCTTCAGCCCCATTTCCAGTAAGGGCCTTCCCTGTACTGTTCACAGAATCATAGAAGTTTACAGCACGGAAGGAGGCCATTCGGCCCATCGTGTCCATGCCAGCCGACAAAGAGCTATCCACTTCAAGTGCATATCCAAGTACGTTTTAAATGTGGTAAGGGTTTCTGCCTCTACCACCCTTTCAGGCAGTGAGTTCCAGATTCTCATCACCCTCGGTGAAAAAAATTCCCCTCAAAACCCGTTTAAACCTCCGACCAATTACTTTAAATCTATGACTCCCTGGTTGTTGACCCCTCTGCTAAGGGAAATAGGTCCTTTCTATCCACTCTATCCAGGCCCCTCATAATTTTATACGCCTCAATAAGGTCTCTCCTCAGCCTCCTCTCTTCCAATGAAAACAGACCCAGCCTATACAATCTTTCCTCATAGCTAAAATTCTCCTGTCAGGCAGCATTCATGTAAATCTCCACTGGACCCTCTCTAGTGCAATCACATCTTTCCTGCAATGTGGTGACTAGAACTGCACACAGTACTCCAGCTGTGGCCTAACTTGTGTTCTGTGTGAGAGCTGAACTGTTGCTCGGATTCTGTCACTGTGCTTCTCGTTCCAGACAAGGGCAGAAAACAGGGTTAACATCCCCTCCATTCGCCACCATTGCGACATCCATTCTTCGCCCCTGTATTTTTTAAACAAAAAAATAAATTTCTTTGAGTTTTGACCTCACGAAGCCGAGGGGTGATGTTCTCAAGGAGAGTGGGGGTGCACTAACTCAATGTGCAAAGTTGTGCTTTTATATATTTCTACCATTATTCAAAGTTAATTATCAAACAATCAGGTGTATTTTTTTCTGAACGAGCTTGTGTTAAGTTGAGAATTATTTCATTTTCTACAGCCCACGAGTGAAGAAAGAGGTACAGCACGGGTTAGATACAGAGTAAAGTTGCCTCTACACTGTCCCATCAAACACTCCCAGGGCAGGTACAGCACAGGTTAGATACAGAGTAAAGCTCCCTCTACACTGTCCCATCAAACACTCCCAGGGCAGTTACTGCACGGGTTAGATACAGAGTAAAGCTCCCTCTACACTGTCCCATCAAACACTCCCAGGGCAGTTACTGCACGGGTTAGATACAGAGTAAAGCTCCCTCTACACTGTCCCATCAAACACTCCCAGGGCAGTTACTGCACGGGTTAGATACAGAGTAAAGCTCCCTCTACACTGTCCCATCAAACACTCCCAGGGCAGGTACAGCATGGGTTAGATACAGAGTAAAGCTCCCTCTACACTGTCCCATCAAACACTCCCAGGGCAGGTACAGCATGGGTTAGAGACAGAGTAAAGCTCCCTCAGCACTGTCCCATCAAACATTCCCAGGGCAGGTACAGCACGGGTTAGATACAGAGTAAAGCTCCCTCTACACTGTCCCATCACACACTCCCAGGGCAGGTACAGCATGGGTTAGATACAGAGTAAAGCTCCCTCTACACTGTCCCATCAAACACTCCCAGGGCAGGTACAGCACGGGTTAGATACAGAGTAAAGCTCCCTCTACACTGTCTCATCAAACACTCCCAGGGCAGGTACAGCACGGGTATAACTCAGATCCACACGGGCAGCACAGAGGGAGCGATGGTGAAAGAGGGAGAGATAGTGGTGGGAAAGGGGACATTGGGAAAGAGATAGATAGAGAGGGGTGTGCCAAAGAGAGGGGGAGAGGGAGAAAGATGGTGTGTGAGAGAGGGGCTGAGCTGGTGAGCGAGGCAGTGAAAGAAAGGAAGAAGAGTGAGATAGGGGGAGAGGGGACTCCCAGTGGAAGGGAGATATAGGGAGAGAGGGTGAGGGAGAGGATGTATAACAACAACAACTTGTATTTATATAGCGCCTTTAACGTAGGGAAAAGTCCCAAGGTGCTTCATAGGAGTATTATGAGATAAGAAATTTGACACTGAGCCGCATAAGTAGAAATTACAGCAGATGACCAAAAGCTTGGTCAAAGAGATAGGTTTTAAGGAGCGTCTTGATGGAGGAAAGAGCAGTAGAGAGGCGAAGAGGTTTAAGGAGGGAGTTCCAGAGCTTGGGGCCCAGGCAACACAAGACACGCCACCAATGGTTGAGCGATTATAATCAGGGACGCTCAGGAGGGCTGAATTAGAGGAGCGCAGACATCTTGGGGGGTTGTGGGACTAGAGGAGGTTATAGACATAGGGAGGGGCAAAGCCATGGAGGGATTTGAAAAAAAGGATGAGAATCTTGAAATCGAGGCGTTGATTAGCCGGGAGCAAATGTAGGTCAGTGAGCACAGGGGTGATGGGTGAGCGGGACTCGGTGCGAGTTAGGACACGGGTCAGCAAGCACAGGGGGTGATAGGTTAGCGGGACTTGGTGCAAGTATGGGGAGAAATGGACTGGAGAGAGATGGGGAGAAAGAGAGGGAGAGAACAGGAAAATTGGATGTAAGAAAGGGAGAGAAAAAGAGAAGGAGAGAAAGCAAGAGATTGTGGTGGAGTGAGAGAGAGCAGACTGAGAGACCGAGAGAGCGAGAAGATTCTTGTGAATGCCTAACACTTGCCTTACGATGTAATGATCTAAAAGGTAATGACTGATTGTTTCAATATCCCACTGCCCCAGTACCAGCAACACCCATTCATCTTACGAATAATGCATGCCAGAAATGATTCCTAATGAAAAATTAATCTGAGTCTGACTGAGTGAGATTGACAGGGGAAGCTGGTGTGGAAGGGAGCAGGCTGCTAAACTCACATCAGTCCCTGAGACATTAATTCACAGCAAGACCATCCGTTCAACTAGTCTACGGATCCGACACATAAAAATTTCATTAACTGCTTAAACTATTATTGCAGGAGGTGACAATATCATATCTATTAATGACACGCAGTTGATTGCATTTAAAAGGGGAAAAAGACACTGTCACCTCAAGGCAAGTGTAATGAACATGGTGACATTTGTCATTTCGTTTGTTCACTGCGTCTCTCTGTCTCTCGCTCTGTCTGTCTGTCTCTCCCTCTCTAGCTCTGTCTGTCTCTCACTCTGTCTCGCTTTGTTTGTCTGTCTCTCTCTCTCTCTGTATGTCTCTCTCACTCTCTATGTCTCTCTCACTCTCTATGTCTCTCTCACTCTCTCTCGCGTTCTCTCTCGCTCTGTCTGCCTGTCACTCTGTCTCGTGCGCTCTCTCACTGTCTCTCTTACACTCTCACTCTCTGTCACTCTGTCTCTCTCTCTCCTCTCACCCTGACTCTGTCTCGCTCTGTCTCTCGCTTGCTCTTGCTGTCTCTCTCGCAGTTAGGTTGCTAGGTTGCCGTGTTTCCTACGTTACAACAGTGACTGCAATTCAAAAAGTACTTCATTGGCTGTAAAGCGCTCTGGAATATCCTGAGGTCAGGAAAGGTGCTGTAGAAATGCACGAATTTCTTTCTTTCTTTATTCAAAGTGGCAGGTTGGGGCAGAGTGGGGTCGGTGGTACAGCGGGTTCCCCTCTGAGCTCCATCAGTGCTTCCATTCCACAGGCGGATAGGAAAGGAAGTGAGCACGAGAAAGTCTGAAGTCAGAGAAACTGTGCAGTTCATGAAGTGTCCGGCAGCCACAGTACATGCAGGACCTGGACCTTCCCCACTTGGACTCGGACCCTCCCCAGTTGGACTCGGACCACTTCCCACTTGGACTCGACCCCTCCCCCCGGGACTCGAACCCTCCCCCCGGGACTCGAACCCTCCCCCCGGGACTCGAACCCTCCCCCCGGGACTCGAACCCTCCCCCCGGGACTCGAACCCTCCCCCCGGGGCCCGACCGCTCCCCCCGGGGCTCGCACGCTCCTCCCAGGGCTCGGCCCCTCCCCCCAGGACTCGGCCCCTCCCCCCATGTATCAACAACATCCATTAGTATCCAGACTTGACTATTCCAAAGCTCTCATCTTCCAGCCTCCGTAACCAACTCTAAACTCTGCTACCCATGTCCTTACTCGCATGTTCAACCTTCACCCCTGTGTTCGCTGACCTACATTAGTTCCCAGTCCGGCAACATCTTGATTTTAAAATTCCAATCTGCTCACGGCCTCACCCCTCCCCATCTCTGTAAACTTCTCCAGCCACTACACACCTCCCTATCTCTCTAACTTCCTCCAGCGCTACACCCCTCCCTATCTCTGTAACCCCCTCCCGCCCTAGATAATATGTCCTTACTATACAGTATAAATGCACATGAGGCCCATACTTGAGAGAAGATCACTCTGTGACCAGTTACCTTTATTACCAAGACCTCAAGAGACAGATGGTGGGTGGAGCCTCCCCTTTTGTACCGGAAAGTCCAGGTTAGGAGTGTCTCCCACAAGTTCGCCCCCTGTGGTCAGTGTTCTCAAATTGTACAACTTAGGTCAGCTTATACATGGGTTACAATGATAGTTGAATACATGACATCACCTCCCCCCGAAAGTCTTATTGGGATCACAGGTTAAGTCTCTCTAGTGGTTTATGCTCCCTTGTAGAGCGCCTGAATTGGGGCTCTGGTTGTTTGGCGTTGGCCTGAGTGTCTGCTGTTTGTGGTGCCTCAGGCCTGTCCGGACTGCCCACAGTGACTGGGCTCTCCTCCACTTGGTTCCGGTGTTCGGTCACCTGTGGTGGAGTAAACTCTACATCCTGTTCTTCCTCTGCTTCTTCTATGGGGTTGCTGAACCTCCTTTTAGTTTGATCCACGTGTTTGTGGCAGATTTGTCCATTGGTAAGTTTAACTACCAAAACCCTATTCCCCTCTTTGGCAATCACAGTGCCTGCAAGCCATTTGGGCCCTGCAGCATAAATAAGGACAAAAACAGAATCACTGACATCAATACCTCGTGCCCTCGCATTCCTGTCATGGTAATCACAGTGTGACTGACGCCTGCTCTCAACAATTTCTTTCACAGTAGGGTGTATAAGGGATAACCTGGTTTTGAGCGTCCTTTTCATTAACAGCTCTGCAGGTGGAACCCCTGTGAGTGAGTGTGGTCGGAATCTATTGGCCAACAGGAGGCATGATATGCGGCTTTGCTGGGAACCCCCTTGGATTCTGAGCATACCCTGTTTGATTATCTGCACTGCTCATTACGCCTGGCCATTTGAGGTCGCCTTGAACGGTACCGTTCTGACATGGTTGATTCCATTGTCTGCCATGAAGTCCTGGAATTCAGTGCTTGTGAAGCATGGGCTATTGTCACTGACCAAGACATCCGGTAGACCATGGGCAGCGAACATTACCCGTAGACTTTCTACCATGGCAGAGGATGTGCTTGAATTTAAAATGGCACACTCAATCGATTTGGAGTAGGCGTCTACTACAACCAAAAACATTTTTCCCATGAAAGGACCTGCGTAGTCCACATGGATGCGTGACCATGGCTTGGCGGGCGAGGACCAGGGGCTAAGGGGGGCTTCCCTGGGTGCGTTGCCCAGCTGGGCACACGTGTTGCACCTGCGAACACAAAGTTGCAGGTCTGCATCTATCCCTGGCCACCAAACGTGTGACCTGGCAATTGCCTTCATCATGACAATGCCTGGGTGCTCATTGTGAAGTTCTCCGATAAACACCTCTCTGCCCATCTGGGGCATGACTACTCGGTTTCCCCACAGTAGGCAATCGGCCTGAATCGAGAGTTCATCCTTGCGCCTATGAAATGATTTAAACTGCTCAGGGCACGCCCCGTACGTGACTGCCCAGTCCCCATTCAGGACACATTTCTTAACTAAAGACAGTAGCGGATCTGTTTTTGTCCAGACTTTAATCTGACGGGCTGTCACATGTGTGCCTTCACTTTCGAAAGCTTCAACAGCCATGACCATCTCAGCATCATGCTCAGCTGCCCCCTCAGTGGTGGCTAGTGGTAGCCTGCTGAGTGCATCGGTGCAGTTTTCAGTGCCCGGTCTGTGCCGAATTGTGTAGTCATAGGCGGCTAACGTAAGTGCCCACTTCTGTATGCAGGCCGACACTTTAGCATTTATGGCCTTGTTGTCGGCCAAAAGGGACGTTAGGGCTTTGTGATCTGTCTCCAGCTCAAATTTCCTGCCAAACAGGTACGGGTGCATTTTTTTTACTGCATATACAAATGCTAGCGCTTCCTTTTCTACAATCCCGTAGCCCCTTTCTGCCCGGGACAGACTTCTGGAGGCATAAGCTACCGGCTGTAACTGACCGTTGGCATTCACATGCTGCAACACACACCCGACCCCATAGGACGACGCATCGCACGTTAAAACTAGTTTCTTACACGGGTCTTATAGCGTTAACAGTTTGTTGGAGCATAACAAATTGCGTGCTCTATCAAAAGCCCTTTCCTGGCTGTCCCCACAGACCCAATCACGACCTTTGCGTAGGAGCACGTGTAGCGGCTCGAACAGTGTGCTCAATTTGGGAAGAAAATTGCCAAAATAGTTCAGGAGCCCCAGGAACGAACGCAGCTCCGTCATGTTATGGGGGCTGGGAGCTCTCTGGATCGCTTCTGTTTTGGACGCAGTAGGTCTGATCCCGTCTGCTGCTACCCTCCTCCCCAGGAATTCTACCTCTGGAGCTAAGAAGACGCACTTTGCCTTTTTCAGTCGCAGCCCTACCCGGTCCAGTCTGCGTAGCACCTCCTCCAAGTTGTGGAGGTGTTCTTCAGTGTCGCGACCTGTGATGAAGATGTCAGCTTGAAAAACCACCGTCCTTGGAATCAACTTGAGAAGGCTTTTCATATTTCGCTGAAAGATCGCGGCAGCCGAACGAATCCCGAACGAACATCTGTTGTACTCAAACAACCCCTTGTGTGTCGTGATGGTGGTCAGCTTCTTCGACTCATTCGCCAGCTCCTGGGTCAAGTAAGCTGAGGTCAGGTCCAATTTTGAAAAAAGTTTGCCACTGGATAGCATCGCAAAGAGGTCCTCCACTCTCGGTAGCAGGTACTGGTCTTGGAGTGACACCCGATTGATGGTGGCCTTGTAATCGCCACATATCCTGACCGACCCATCCGCCTTGAGCACTGGCACGATCGGGCTCGCCCAGTCACTGAATTCGACTGGCGAGATGATGCCTTCCCTCAGCAGGCGGTCCAATTCGCATTCTATCTTTTCCCGCATCACGTACGGTACCGCTCTGGCCTTGTGGTGTACTGCCCTGGCGTCCGGGTTTATGTGAATCACTACCTTCCCCATGAAAGTGCCGATGCCAGGTTGAAATAATGAGTCAAATTTGTCCAGGACCTGTGAGCATGATACTCGCTCCACAGAAGAAATTGCATTGATATCGCCCCATTTCCAGTTCATGACAGCAAGCCAACTCCTCCCCAGTAAACATAGAAACATAGAAACATAGAAAATAGGTGCAGGAGTAGGTTATTCGGCCCTTCGAGCCTGCACCGCCATTCAATGAGTCAGTACCCCATTCCTGCTTTCTCGCCATACCCCTTGATCCCCGAGTAGTAAGGACTACATGTAACTCCTTTCTGAATATATTTAGTGAATTGGCCTCAATAATTTTCTGTGGTAGAGAATTCCACAGGTTCACCACTCTCTGGGTGAAGAAGTTTCTCCTCATCTCGGTCCTAAATGGCTTACCCCTTACCCTTAGACTGTGACCCCTGTTTCTGGACTTCCCCAACATTAGGAACATTCTTCCTGCATTTAACCTATCTAAACCCGTCACAATTTTAAACGTTTCTATGAGATCTCCTCTCATTCTTCTGAACTCCAGTGAATACAAGCCCAGTTGATCGAGTCTTTCTTGATATGTCAGTCCCGCCATCCCGGGAATCAGTCTGGTGAGCCTTCGCTGTACTCCCTCAATAACAAGAATGTCCTTCCTCAATGTAGGAGACCAAAACTGTACACAATATTCCAGGTGTGGCCTCACAAAGGCCCTGTACAACTGTAGCAACACCTCCCTGCCCCTGTACTCAAATCCCCTCGCTATGAAGGCCAACATGCCATTTGCTTTCTTAACCACCTGCTGTACCTGCATGCCAACCTTCAATGACTGATGTACCATGACACCCAGGTCTCGTTGCATTTCCCCTTTTCCTAATCTGTCACCATTCAGATAATAGTCTGTCTCTCTGTTTTACCACCAAAGTAGATAACCGCACATTTATCCACATTATACTTCATCTGCCATGCATTTGCCCACTCACCTAACCTATCCAAGTCACTCTGCAGCCTCATAGCATCCTCCTCACAGCTCACACTGCCACCCAACTTAGTGTCATCCGCAAATTTGGAGATACTACATTTAATCCCCTCGTCTAAATCATTAATGTACAGTGTAAACTGCTGGAGCCCCAGCACAGAACCTTGCGGTACCCCACTAGTTACTGCCTGCCATTCTGAAAAGTACCCATTTACTCCTACTCTTTGCTTCCTGTCTGTCAACCAGTTTTCAATCCACGTAAGCACACTACCCCCAATCTCATGTGCTTTAACTTTGCACACTAATCTCTTGTGTGGGACCTTGTCGAAAGCCTTCTGAAAGTCCAAATACACCACATCAACTGGATCTCCATTATCCACTCTACTGGAAACATCCTCAAAAAATTCCAGAAGATTTGTCAAGCATGATTTCCCTTTCACAAATCCATTCTGACTTGGACCTATCATGTCACCTCTTTCCAAATGCGCTGCTATGACATCCTTAATAATTGATTCCATCATTTTACCCACTACCGATGTCAGGCTGACCGGTCTATAATTCCCTGTTTTCTCTCTCCCTCCTTTTTTTAAAAAGTGGGGTTACATTGGCTACCCTCCACTCCATAGGAACTGACCCAGAGTCTATGGAATGTTGGAAAATGACTGTCAATGCATCCGCTATTTCGAAGGCCACCTCCTTAAGTACTCTGGGATGCAGTCCATCAAGCCCTGGAGATTTATCGGCCTGCAATCCCATCAATTTCCCCAACACAATTTCCTGACTAAAAAGGATTTCCCTCAGTTCCTCCTTCTTACTAGACCCTCTGACCCCTTTTATATCCGAAAGTTTGTTTGTGTCCTCCTTATTGAATACCGAACCAAAGTATTTGTTCAATTGGTCTGCCATTTCTTTGTTCCCCGTTATGACTTCCCCTGATTCTGACTGCAGGGGACCTACGTTTGTCTTTACTAACCTTTTTCTCTTTACATATCTATAGAAACTTTTGCAATCCGTTTTAATGTTCCCTGCAAGCTTCCTCTCGTACTCTATTTTCCCTGCCCTAATCAAACCCTTTGTCCTCCTCTGCCGAGTTCTAAATTTCTCCCAGTCCCCGGGTTCATTGCTATTTCTGGCCAATTTGTATGCCACTTCCTTGGCTTTAATACTATCCCTGATTTCCCTTGATAGCCACGGTTGAGCCACCTTCCCTTTTTTATTTTTACGCCAGACAGGGATGTACAATTGTTGTAGTTCATCCATACAGTCTCTAAATGTCTGGCATTGCCCATCCACTGTCAACCCCTTAAGTATCATTCGCCAATCTATCCTAGCCAATTCACGCCTCATACCTTCAAAGTTACCCTTCTTTAACTTCTGGACCATGGTCTCTGAATTAACTGTTTCATTCTCCATCCTAATGTAGAATTCCACCATATTATGGTCACTCTTCCCCAAGGGGCCTCGTACAACGAGATTGCTAATTAATCCTCTCTCATTACACAACACCCAGTCTAAGATGGCCTCCTCCCTAGTTGGTTCCTCGACATATTGGTCTAGAAAACCATCCCTTATGCACTCCAGGAAATCCTCCTCCACCGTATTGCTTCCAGTTTGGCTAGCCCAATCTATGTGCATGTTAAAGTCACCCATTATAACTGCTGCACCTTTATTGCATGCACCTCTAATTTCCTGTTTGATGCCCTCCCCAACATCACTACTATTGTTTGGAGGTCTGTACACAACTCCCACTAACGTTTTTTGGCCTTTGGTGTTCGACAGCTCTACCCATATAGATTCCACATCATCCAAGCTAATTTCCTTTCTAACTATTGCATTAATCTCCTCTTTAACCAGCAATGCTACCCCACCTCCTTTTCCTTTTATTCTATCCTTCCTGAATGTTGAATACCCTTGGATGTCGAGTTCCCAGCCCTGATCATCCTGGAGCCACGTCTCTGTAATCCTTATCACATCATATCTGTTAACATCTATTTGCACAGTTAAGTCATCCACCTTATTACGGATACTCCTTGCATTAAGACGCAAAGCCTTCAGGCTTGCTTTTTTAATACCCTTTGTCCTTTTAGAATTATGATGTAGTGTGGCCCTTTTTGTTTCTTGCCTTTGTTTACTCAGCCTTCCACTATTGCTTTTTACCTTTCTACCATCTGTTTCTGACTCCATATTACTTTGCCCTGTCTCGCTGCATAGGTTCCCATCCCCCTGCCATATTAGTTTAAACACTCCCGAACTGCATTAGCAAATGTTACCCCCAGGACATCTGTTCGAGTACTGCCTAAGTGCAGACCGTCCCTTTTGTTCAGGTCCCACTTCCCCCAGAACTGGTTCCAATGTCCCAGGAATTTGAATCCCTCCCTCTTGCACCACTGCTCAAGCCACGTATTTATTCTAACTATCCTGCTCCCTCTACTCTGATTAGCACGTGGTACTGGTAGCAATCAAGAGATTACTACATTTGAGGTCCTACTTTTTAATTTAACTCCTAGCTCCCTAAATTCAGCTTGTAGGACCTCTTCCCGCTTCTTACCTATATCGTTGGTACCTACATGTACCACGACAACTGGCTGTTCATCCTCCCTCTCCAGAATGCTCTGCAGCCGCTCCGAGACATCCTTGACCCTTGCACCAGGAGGCAACATACCATCCTGGAGTCTCGGTTGCAGCCGCAGAAACTCCTATCTATTCCCCTTACAATAGAGCCCCTTACCACTATAGCTCTCCCACTCTTTTTACCACCCTTCTGTGCAGCAGAGCCACCCATGGTGCCATGAACCTGGCTGCTGGTGCTTTCCCCTGGTAAGTTATCTCCCCCAACAGTATCCAAAACGGTATATCTGTTTTGGAAGGAGATGACCGCAGGGGACTCCTGCACTACCTTCCTGCTCTTGCCTTGTCTCTTGGTCACCCATTCACTATCTGTCCTAACCCTTACCTGCGGTGTGACCAACTCACTAAATATGCTATCCACAACATTCTCAGCATCGCGCATGCTCCAGAGTGAGTCCATCCGCAGCTCCAGTGCTGTCATGCGGTCTGTCAGGAGCTGCAGCTGGACACACTTCCCGCACACATAGTATTCCAGTGTCCCTGATTTCCCACATAGCACAGGAGGAGCATGACACGGGTCCGAGCTGTCCTACCATGACTTAACCCTTAAATTAATTTACTTGCTAAAATTTACTTGAACACAAAACAGCTACTTAGTAGTTTGCTGCCAATTAAACCAATCTAAAAGTCAGTCTAAAAGAGAGTTATACTTACCAGTCGAACAGCCAACCACTTACCAGCTTGGCTGTGATGTTACCTCTTGATTTTGCACCCCTTTATCTTTGTCTGAACATAGCTTGGGCTGGTCTCTGGGCCTCCGTCTCCTACTCTAGCACTCCTTATCAGCTGCTCTAGTGTTAGCACTGGTAGGAAAAACAAGACAAAACAGCACCTGCCACCACCACTTACCCAAACTCACCCACTTACCAAACTCATGAATGCCACTCTATGCTGCTGCGCTCTGTGCTCTGCACGAGCTGTCTCTTTTTAAACTGTATCTAGGTCAGATGGCTCACTACTGGTCAGTCGTTTACAGAACTGGTTTTAACTAGCTGCTAATTGCCTCCTACTGGAGAGTTACCTTGTTTTTCTCTGCCTAAACCTGAAAGATTCCCAACTATGTAGTACGGGACCATCCCCCGGGACAATCCAGACTGACAACCTGTTCTCCGAAACTTTGTGGGTTATCACTATCGTGGCGCTGCCTAGCACCGGAATGATCTCCTTTGTATATGCCTGTAGCTGTGCGTCAATCGGCAATAATTTTGGCCTACTGGCCTTGGACACCCACAACCTTTTGAACTGTTTGATACTCATCAGGGACTGGCTGGCCCCCGTATCCAACTCCATTAATACTGGGATGCCATTGAGGAGCACTTTCATCATTATCGGTGGTGTCCTGGTATATGAACTGTATATGTGCTCCACATGAACTCGCTGAATTTCAGCTTCCAGCGATTTCCCCCAGTATTCATTTGGCCTCATAGGGCTTACATCGGGCCCGTCCTCCTCGTACATCAACCTGGCTGCAGGCTTCCTGCACATATGCGTCAAGTGACCACTGACTTTGCTGATACCTGAAAGCTCTGGCTATGTTTTTGCCTCCACACCTCCAGCATGAGCTAGAAGCCCCATTGTTGGAAACAAAAGGTCCATTACCAGTCGATTGTCCCTGACTGTCTCTGTAACTGTCCTTAAACGCACCATTAACAGGTGTTGCTGGCCCCATTGTCCATTGCGATGGCATGAATCGCCGTTCAGCTAGCCATTGTCTCTGTTGAATTCTCCCTTTGGGTTCGACTGCATGCTGGGGCATGTCCGATTGCCCTTGTCTGCCTCGAGAACTGTGTGCCGCATTAACAATGTTGACTCCCTGGTCGTTTGCCGCATTTGAGCCAAGATTTTTGCCATACATTATTCTGGTCTCTTCCTCCCCTGAGATAATTGTCTGGGCTATCAGAGCAGCCGCTTCCAAGGTCAAGTCTTTGGTCTCAATCAGTTTCATGAAAACCCTTGTGTGCCCGATGCCCTCAACAAAAAAGTCTCGCAGCATCTCCGCTCTGCATGCATCTGGGAACTTACATAGGCTCGCCAGTCACCGGAGGTCTGCCACAAAGTCTAGAACGCTTTGCTCTTCTCACTGTGTGTAAAACCGGTGTCTCGCCATATGCATGCTGCTCGCCGGTTTAAGATGTTCCCCGATCAACTTACTGAGCTCCTCGAATGTCTTGTCCACCCGCTTCTCTGGTGCTAGAAGGTCCTTCATCAGGGAGTAGGTTCTGGATCCACAAATCTGTCAGGAGGTGAGCCCTGCGTTTGTCAGCCGAATCCTGTCCCAACCATTCCTTAGTGACAAAACTTTGCTGTAGTCTCTCAATAAAGTCGTCCCAATCATCACCAACATAGTACCTCTCTTCTGTGCTGCTAGTGGCCATGCTCGCGTGGTTTAAATCCCAGTTTCTCATCGCCAATAATATGTCTTTACTGTACAGTATAAATGCACACGAGGCCCATACTTGAGAGAAGATCACTCTGTAACCAGTTACCTTTATTACCAAGACCTCAAGAGACAGACGGTGGGTGGAGCATCCCCTTTTATACCGGAAAGTCCAGGTTAGGAGTGTCTCCCACAAGTTCGCCCCCTGTGGTCAGTGTTCTCAAGGTGTACAACTTAGGTCAGCTTATACATGGGTTACAATGACAGTTGAATACATGACACTACACACCTCCCTATCTCTGTAACCTCCTCCAGCCCCACAACCCTCTGAGATCTCTGTTTTCCCTCAAATCTGGCCAAACGTACATCCCCCAATTCCTTCAGCCTATCATTGACGATCGTACCTGAAGCTGCCTCGGCATTAGTCTCTGGAATTCTAGCCCTAAACCTCTCCGCCTCTCAACATCGCTCTTTATTTACCCCACACCCCTCACTGTAACAATCTGATATAACCCACACCCCTCACTGTAACACACTAAAAAACACCATACCCCTCACTGTAACACTGATATACCCCACACCCCTCACTGATACACTGATATACCCCACACCCCTCACTGTAACACTGATATACCCCAACCCACTCACTGTAATACTGATATACCCCACACCCCTGATTGTAACACTGATATACTTCACAGCCCCCACTGTAGCACTGACATACAACACACCCCTCACTGTAACACTGATATACCCCAAGCCCCTCATTGCAGCACTGATATACCCAACACCACTCACTGTAACACTGATATACTCACCATACCAACAGTAACACGGATATACCCCACAGCCCTCACTGTAACACTCATATTCCTCACAACCTTCACTGTAACACTGATATACCACACACCCCTCACTGTAACACTGATATACCCCACACCCCTCACTGTAAAACGCTGATATACCCCACACCCCTCACTGTAAAACGCTGATACACCCCACATCCCTCACTGTAACACTGATATACTCCACACCCCTCACTGTAACACTGATATACCCCACACCCCTCAATGTAACACTGATATACACCAAACCCTTCACTGAAACACTGATATACCCCACACACCTCACTGTAACATTGATATACTTCACACCCCTCACTGTAAAATTGAAATACCCCACACCCCTCACTATAATACTGATATCCCCAAAATCCCTCACAGTAACACTGATATACGCCATACCCTTCACTGTAACACTGATATAACCCACACCTCTCACTGTATCATCCCACACCACTCACTGTAACACTGATATACTCCACACCCCTCACTGTAACACTGATATACTCCACACCCCTCATTGTAACATTAATGTACCCCACACCCCTCACTGTAACACATTATATACCCCACACAGCCCGCACAGTAAAACATTATATACCCCACACACCCCTCACTGTAACACTCTGATATACCCCACACTCCTCACTTTAGCACTCTGATATTCTTCACAGCCCTCACTGTATCACTGATACACAACAACACCGCTCACTGTAACACTGATATACCCAACATACCTAACTGTAACACGGATATACCCCACAGCCCTCACTGTAACACTGATATCCCTCACACCCCTCACTGTAAAAGTGAAAAACTCCACACCCTTCACTGTAACACATTATATACCCCACACCCCTTACTGTAACACTGATACCCCACATCCCTCACTGTAACACTCTGATATACCCCACACAGTAAAACATTATATACCCCACACACCCCTCACTGTAACACTCTGATATACCCCACACCCCTCACTTTAACACTGATATTCTTCACAGCCCTCACTGTAGCACTGATACACAACAACACCCCTCACTGTAACACTGATATACAACACACCCCTCATTGTAGCACTGATATACCCAACACCGCTCATTGTAGCACTGATATACCCAACATACCCTCACTGTAACACTGATATCCCTCACAACCCTCACTGTAACACTGATATACTCCACACCCTTCACTGTAACACTGATATACCCCACACCCCTCACTGTAACACTCTGATATACCCCACACCCCTCACTGTAACACTCTGATATACCCCACACCCCTCACTGTAACACTCTGATATACCCCACACCCCTCACCGTAACACTGATATACACTGCACACCTCACTGTAACACACTGATAAACCCCACCCCTCTCACTGTAACGCATTATATACTCCACATCCCTCACTGTAACACATTATGCACCCCACACACCCCTCACTGTAACACTAATATACCCCACATCACTCACTGTAATACTTTGATATACCCCACACCTCTCATTGTAACTCTGATATACCCCACACCCCTCACATTAGCACTGACATACCTCACACCCCTCACTGTAACAGTGAAAAACTCCACACCTCTCACTGTAACACATTATATACCCCACACCCCTTACTGTAACACTGATATACCTCAGATCCCTCACTGTAACACTCTGATATACCTTGCACCACTCAATGGAACACACTGATATACACCACACCCCTCATTTTAACACACTGAAAAACTCCACACCCCTCACTGTAACACATTAGATACTCCACACCCCTTACTGTAACACTGATATACCCCACATCCCTCACTGTAAAACTGATATACCCCATACCCCTCACTGTAAAACTGATATACCCCACACCCCTCATATAACATTGATATACCCCGCACCTCTCAGTGTAGCACTGATATACCCCACACTGCTCACTCTGACACTCTGATAAACCCAACACCCCTCACTGTAGTGCACTGATATACCTCACACTCCTCACTGTAACACACTGAAAAACTCCACACCCCTCATTGCAACACATTATATACCCCACACACCCCTCACTGTAACACATTATATACCCCTCACCCCCTACTGTAACACCTTATATACACCACACCCCTCACTGTAACATGCTGATGTACCCCACACCACTCACTAGAACACTGATATACCCCACACCCCTCACTGTAACAATCTGATATACCCCACACCCCTCAGTGTAACACTCTGATCTACCCCACATCGCTCACTCAAACACTCTGATATATCCCACACACCTCACTGTAATTATTATGTCTGTGATGTTCTTATGAATGACTCCACGAGGCAAAGTGTTGTACTCAAACTGTAGTGACCTTGGTCCTTTATTCCAAACTCCAGAGTGAGGCACAAGCATGGTGTGCAGCCTTTTATACTGGGCCCTGCCACCAGGGCAGGAAACCCCCGGTCTCCACCAGTTGCACCCTCTAGTGGTGCCAGCATGTATATACACAGTGTAACCCTTATTGATAGTACATCAGGTAAACAAGTCTCCATCTTATGCAACCACACAGTGACTACACAGAGAGTACATCCATAGTCTGCATATACAACATCACTCTCCCCTAAGTCCTTTGTGCCAATTACCTTTGCTCTATGTGCTCTGGCTTAGCTCTCCCAGACTTAATTGCCAATAGCCCTTGCACCTTGGCTGTGCTTTGGCTTGGCTCACTCCCTGTTAACCCCCTAGTCCTTTTGCCACAATGTTGGGTGATGATTACTACATTAGATGGTTCGATGATGTAGTGGAGGTTCCAAAGGGTTCTGGGTGTGATCCATGTGTGTCCATGGCTACATACATCCATTTCCCCCCATCCCCTCCTCCTCCCCGCCCCCCCCCCACCCCCAGCGAGATCATGCAGCTGGCCGTTACATTAACATGCTGGATCAGACACAGTGCAAGTACAAAGAAAGAAAGAAAAACATTTTTTTTTTCAGTTTGTATCGTGACACCTTGGTTCAGTGACTTACATTCGTTACGTTTTACGGTCATGTGCCAAGATTGGGTAGATTGCATTCATGGTTCAGTCATGGTAAGTACTGAGGCAGCAGTACAGGTATGCGAGGAAGCTAGTTCCAGAACAACCGGACGAGGTCCTAGTCGTCTGATGGCGGCGCTGCCCACCCTGCTAGCGGGGTGGGCTTGGTTCGCTCACCTAGCCAGGACTCAGGGCCTTTGCCATTGCCTTGTGGTGGGCAGAGCAACAGATGTGTGTGCCCCCCCCCTGTCCTCCTTTGAGGGCTGCAGAGTCTTCTGCCTGCTCTCTAACGGTGTTGGCTGTTCCAGGTTCCATTTGGGAAACTCGTTGGTTCGGACCTTTCGCTCACGGACATGGCCGAGGTAGCGACTGGGTCTGGGGGCTGCGCCGTCTCCACCCGGGTGCTGGGCAACGGCGACCGACTGCCATTTTCATTTCCAGGTCCGTGGCGAATAGTGCCATCGGGTGCCTGCAGCATGGGATAGACCTGGGGCAGGGTATCAGGATCAGTGCCTTCACCCTCCTGAGGTCGCTCGCTTGCTACTTTTGGGGACACTCTATTCCCGACATCTCGCAACATTTTGTTCTTTACATTAGGAATAGTACTGACAATTCGCAACAACATTTTGTTCACAATATTAATCGGTTTGTTACATTGATTGCCATGCATACAATGTCTCTTTCAGTTCAGTTAGTTGCAAGTTTCCTTTAAGAGAATGCTGCTGGCTTTACCCCAGTCAAATCCTTTGTTAGACACCACATGTTGGTCCCTCAGCGTTTCCTCCTTTTTTTTCAGCCACACTGCCCCTCGCTGCATCAGGAACGCCATCTTGCCTCTGTCCTCGAGGTCGACTGCCTTGATCCTTTTCTCCCGTGATTCTGCCACAAAAGCTGGAAGAGTGCCTGTGACTTCGATCTTCCTCCCCAGGAGTCCTGCCACTGGAGCCGGGAAGGTACTTTTAGGTCGTTCTGGTCAGATCATTGCCACGCAGTCGTGATGGGCGGTCTGTGCCTCAGGTGCTGCGCTGGTCTTTTCTCTGGTGCCTGGCCCAAGCAAAGGTGAGGTTTTGCTCTGCCTCTGAGTACGGGGGACATCGATTGCTGGAGTGAAGAGGCCTTCCCATTTCCACTGGATCTTCCCCATCCACCTTCTCCCAAGTAGCATTGGGTCATCACCTGCAACAATCCACAGAGGTAACTTGCGCACCACGCCATTACGGATTACACTTACATCCGCACTATCAAGGACTGAGATCAGCTCTTTGGTGTAGGTGCGCAACTTTTCCTGTACAGGAACCAGCTCGGGTCGTTTTTCGTTCCATAGCCTCTCGAAGGCATCCTGGCTCATCACTGACTGGCTCTCTCCCGTGTCCACTTCCATGAAGACTAGAACGCCATTTATCTCGACTTCCATCTTCACTGGAGGACAATCGGTGGTGCAGATATGCACTCCATACACTTCTTCTTGGGGCTGAGCTGCCTCTCTGGCCAAATCATCATACTCCCCGCTGGATTCAAAGTCATCTACCAACTCCTCTGCTAGACGGTGAGTCGTATTTCTTTTACACATAATCTGGAGGTGGCCCTTCATGTTACAGGCTTTGCGTACGTACTCAGCAAACCAACACTGGCGAGCCCTATGGTTTCCTCCGCAATGCCACATGGTGCTACGCGATTAGCACCCGTCGGCGGACTCTGAGTTCTGGAACCCTGAGAACTGTGCTCTCTGCCCTGGACAGAGCAACGTTCTACAGTCTTGCCTGTGAAAGGCACCATTCTGTGTACAGTACTTGCTGGGTTTGAGTCCACAGGCTGAATGATTTGCTTGGTGCTGCAGGTCAAGATCATGAACGCCTGACTGATGCTGATGGCCTTCTGCAGGTTGACTGTGGTGTCGGCAGATAATAGCTTGTGAAGGAGGCCCTCGTGGCCAATTCCTATAATGAAGATGCCTCACAATGCATCGTTGAGGTGTGTGCCAAAATCACATGGTGCTGCAAGTCTCCTGAGGTTGGCAGCATATTTTGCAATCTCCTGGCCCTCAGGTCTGTGGTGAGTGTAGAATCTGTACCTGGCCATGAGGATGCTCTCTTTTGGATTTAGTTGGACGCGAATTAGTTCAGTCAGCTCATTGTATGTCTTATCCTTGGCCTTTGTGGGTGCCAGCAAGTCCCTGATGAGGCAGTAGACCTCAGGCCCACAACTGGTCAGCAGTATAGCCTTGTGCTTCTCCGCCAATGTGTCCGTCTCACCTGCCAGGCCATTTGCCACGAAATATTGCTCGAGCCGTTCCATGAAGGCATCCCAATCATCACCCTCTGCGAAGACTTTTAGTGTACCAAAGGTAGTCATGATTATGTGAAAGTCCTTAATCTCGTTGCCAGTTATTATGTCTGTGATGTACTTATGAATGATTCCATGAGGCAATGTGTTGTACCCAACTGTACTGACCTTGGTCCTTTATTCCAAACTCCAGAGACAGGCACAAGCATGGTGTGCAGCCTTTTATACTGGGCCATCCCACCAGGGCAGGAAACCCACGGTCTCCACCAGTTGCACCCTCTAGTGGTGCCAGCATATATATACACAGTGTAACCCTTATTGACAGTACGTTAAGTAAACAAGTCTCCATCTTATGCAATCACACAGTGACTACACAGAGAGTATACTGCATATACAACAGTAATACTCTGATATACCCCAAACCCCTCACTGTAACACTCTGATATACCCCACACCCCTCACTGTCATACTTTGATCATCATAGGCGGTCCCTCGAACAAGGATGACTTACTTATACATGAGTTCACAGATGTTTCAATAAAGGACCCGATGTTCCAGTCCTGAACTCCAATTGAGGGGGTGGAAGATGCCTGTGCATGGATTTTTTTAACGTGTGGTGACCGTTGCACATCAGCCACCACATGGGCTCGACAGAGCTAGGCCTTTATGCAGTGGAAAGGGTGAACCAGGACGACTGGAGACTTCCTCTGCTGCACAGACCTAGTGCGCACACATATCACAGTGTTGGCTGGCCTTTGCTGCCCCTGGGCCCTCGGCTCTTCTGGGCTCCGTACCCTCATTCGCCACACCTCTGCCACGATTTCTCGCCACTCCTCCGCCACGAACATTCGCTGCGCCTCCGCCAAGATCTCCCGCTTTATGGGCATGCAAGTAAAAAGATAGCGAGATAAGTGGTATAATGTTGTACATGTTAAGGTGAAATGCACTATATAAATGCAAGCACAGGCTGGATGATACTTTGTTTGTTCGTTGGGCAGGCTTTGAAAAAATCCTCTTCAGTCTGCAGCCATGAGAAAGTAGTTGGCGGTTGCATTTTAACAGCAAGCTCTGCGAGAATGGGGTTGACTTTGCACCCACATCAGTACAGCAAACACTCTACCCACACCACTCACTGTAACACACTGATAAAACCCACACCGCTCACTGTAACACTGATATACCCCACACCACTCACTGTAACACTGATATACCCCACACCACTAACTGTAACACACTGATAAACCCCACACCACTCACTGTAACACACTGATAAACCCCACACCGCTCACTGTAACACTGATATACCCCACACCACTAACTGTAACACACTGATAAACCCCACACCGCTCACTGTAACACACTGATAAACCCCACACCGCTCACTGTAACACACTGATAAACCCCACACCACTCACTGTAACACACTGATAAACCCCACATCGCTCACTGTAACACTGATATACCCCACACCACTCACTGTAACACACTGATAAACCCCATACCGCTCACTGTAACACTGATATACCCCACACCACTAACTGTAACACACTGATAAACCCCACACCACTCACTGTAACACACTGATATACCCCACACCACTCACTGTAACACACTGATAAACCCCACACCACTCACTGTAACACACTGATAAACCCCACACCGTTCACTGTAACACACTGATAAACCCCACACCACTCACTGTAACACACTGATAAACACCACACCGTTCACTGTAACACACTGATAAACACCACACCACTCACTGTAACACACTGATAAACACCACACCACTCACTGTAACACACTGATAAACCCCACACCGCTCACTGTAACACACTGATAAACCCCACACCACTAACTGTAACACACTGATAAACCCTACACCGCTCACTGTAACACACTGATAAACCCTACACCGCTCACTGTAACACACTGATAAACCCCACACCACTAACTGTAACACACTGATAAACCCCACACCACTAACTGTAACACACTGATAAACCCCACACCGCTCACTGTAACACACTGATAAACCCCACACCACTCACTGTAACACTCTGATATACCCCACACCCCTCACTGTAACACTCTGATTACCCCGCTCCCCTCACTGTAACAATGATTTACCCCACACCCCTCACTGTAACACACAGATATAGCCCACACCCCTCAGTGTAACACGGATATACCCCAGACCCCTCATTGCAACACTGATATACCTCACATCCCCTCTCTCTCCACCTTTAAGATGTACCTTAAAACTTAATTCTGCAACCAAGCTTTTGGCCATTGGCCCTAATATCTTCTTATGTGGCTCGGTGTCAAATTGTGTCTGATTCATACTCGTGTGAAGTGCCTTGGGACATTTTACTATGTTGAAGGCGCTATATAAATGCAGGTTGGTTGTGTTGTTGTAACATTCAATTGCATTTCTCACTTAGGATGGACCCAGCCGCTTTATAAAGGTCTCCATTGACTCAAACCATTTTTCTCTGCCGAGCTGTTCGTATCCTGCCTCGAAATCTCGAATAGTGCTCAAATTTGTGGCCCTTAGAATTGTGGGTGGGGGTCTGTGGGTAGTGAGCAAGGTGCTCACCGAAACCTCCTTATTCCCAACATCACATCACCTCCTGCCTCCAACCGCCCGTCACCTCACTCCCACCATTGGTGGCCCGACACTTACCCCTTGCGGGGCCCCGTCCATCACTCCCACCATTGATCGCCCTGAAGGAGCTCCTCCCCCTCCCGCCATTGGTCGCCCCACACATACTCTCGCGAGTCCCCACTTCTTCCTGCCATTGTTTGCCCGACATGCCCCCTCGCGGGGCCCTACCCCCACCACCACGCGGAAAGCAAACAGACTGATTGAACAGCCTTTTTCTGCATTTCCAATATTTTTGTAACCAATAAGCAAAACAACAACAACAACTACTTTATATAGCGCCTTTAACGTAGTGAAACATCCCAAGGCGCTTCACAGGAGTATTATGCGCTAAACATTGACACCGGGCCACATAAGTAGAAATTAGGGGAGGTGACCAAAAGCTTGGTCAAAGAGGTAGTTTTTAAGGAGAGTCTTGAAGGAGGAGAGAGAGGTAGAGAGGCGGAGAGGTTTAGGGAGGGAGTTCCAAAGCTTGGGGCCTAGGCAGCTGAAGGCATGGCCACCAATGGTTGAGCGATTATAATCAGGGATGCTCAAGAGGGCAGAATTAGAGGAGCGCTGACATCTCGGGGGGTTGTGGGGCTGGAGGAGATTACAGAGATAGGGAGGGGTGAGGGCCGTGGAGGGATTTGAAAATAAGGATGAGAATTTTGAAATTGAAGTATTAAGCGGAAGCCAATGTAGGTCAGCGAGCACAGGGGGTGATGCGTGAGCGGGACTTGGTGTGATTTAGGACATGGGCAGCCGAGTTTTGGATCAGCTCTAGTTTACGTAGGGCTGTATGTGGGAGGCCAGCCAGGAGTGCGTTGGAATACTCAAGTCTACAGGTAAAAAAGGCGCAGATGTGGGTTTCAGCAGCGGATGAGCTGAGGCATGGGGCGGAGATGGGCGATGTTACAGAGGTGGAAATAGGTGATCTTTTAGTTCTGCTGCAGGCATGCGGTCGGAAGCTCATTTCAGGGTCAAGTATGACACCAAGGTTGCAAACAGTCTGGACAGAAGTTGGGGAGAGGGATCGAATTGTTTAAGGAAAATGATTTTAGTCCTACTGTTTTTTTAACGTCCCTATGATTGGTCTCCCGGATTTTGCTTGTAGTAGCAGTGTCCTGGAGATTAAACTTCATCGAGTTACATCGAGTATACGGCACAGAAACAGGCCATTCGGGCCAATTGGTCCGTGCCGGTGTTTATGCTCCACACCAGCCTCCTCCCACCCTCTTCATCTCACCCCATCCCCATATCCCTCTATTCCTTTCTCCCTCGTGTGTTTATCCAGCTTCCCCTTAAATACATCTCTGCTATTCACCTCAAGCACTCAATTTACTATGCATTTTGTTTTTATTTCATATGATTATATTTTTTTCTCTTTTTATTGGGTATATAGTAGTACATTGAGACTAGATTCTCCTCATTCTATCTTTACCAATTTGACACTGGATCATCAACCCAAATTAATCCAACCAAAGTGTTCCCCCAAACCATAAAAACTGAAGGAAACTGTTTCGCCTCCTTCTAACTGCTGTTGCAGCAAATTAAGTCTCCGTGTCGTTGACCTATCGCCACTGGCTGTAAACGCCCCGCCCTTCAGCCCCACGGGGAACATGCCACACTTTAAATGGTTGAAATGGTCTGATTTCACCCCGCCATAGTTTGCAATAAGGTCCCAAATGCACTGATGGAGTTTCCACAGTGTCAGCCGTGGCTCAGTGGGTAGCACTCTTGCCTGAGTCAGAAGGTAGGGGACTTGAGCACAACAATCTAGGCTGACACTCCCAGTGCAGTAATGAGGGAGTGCCGCACTGTCGGAGGTGCTGTCTTTCGGATCAGACGTTAAACCAAGGTCCCGTCTGCTCTCTCAGGTGAACATAAAAGATTCCATGGCACTATTTCAAAGAAGAGCAAGGAATTATCCGTGGTGTCCTGGGGTCAATATTTATCACTCAATCAACATAACAAAGTGCTCCCTCAGCACTGCCCCTCCAACAGTGCAGCACTCCCTCAGTGCTGCCCCTCCGACAGTACGGCACTCCCTCAGTACTGCCCCTCCGACAGTGCAGCACTCCCTCAGTACTGCCCCTCCGACAGTGCAGCACTCCTTCAGTACTTCCGCTCCAACAGTACGGCACTCCCTCAGTACTGCCCCTCCAACAGTGCAGCGCTCCCTCAGTATTGCCTCTCCATCAGTGCAGTGCTCCCTCAGTACTACCCCTCCAACAGTGCAGCGCTCCCTCAGTACTGCCCCTCCAACAGTGCAGCGCTCCCTCAGTACTGCCCCTCCGACAGTGTAGCACTTCCTCGGTACTTCTGCTCCAACAGTGCTGCGCTCCCTCAGTGCTGCCCCTCCGACAGTGCAGTGCTCCCTCAGTACTGCCTCTCCGTCAGTGCAGTGCTTCCTCAATACTGCCTCTCCGACAGTGCAACGCTCCCTCAGTATTGCCCCTCCGATAGTGCAGCACTCCCTCAGTATTGCCCCTCCAACTGTGCGGAGCTCCCTCAGTACAGCCCCTCTGACAGTGCGGCGCTCCCTCAGTATTGCCCCTCTAACAGTGCAGCACTCCCTCAGTACTTCCGCTCCAACAGTGCAGCGCTCCTTCAGTACTGCCCCTCCAACAGTGCAGCACTCCCTCAGTACTGCCCCTCCGACAGTGCAGCGCTCCCTCAGTACTGCCCCTCCAACAGTGTAGCGCTCCCTCAGTACTGCCCCTCCGACAGTGCAGCACTCCGTCAGTACTGCCCCTCCGACTGTGCAGCACTCCCTCAGTCCTGCACTGTGAGTGTCAGCCTAGATTGTATGCTCTACAGAGACTACACCTCAGAAGTACTTCATTGGATGTAAATGCTTTGTGATGAGTGGAAGTCCCAGCCCGGCCCGGCCAGAGGGGGCTGAACAATCCCAGCCCGGAGGAGCTCAACTGTCCTGGGATCTCCGGGTCAGTATCCCGCCCCCTGCACGTGTTCTATCTGAGTCCGAGACGCACACACAGTGGAACAACGGGCCGGGTCCATTCAAAGCATTGTTTCTATAATTATTCCTTAATGATCTCCATCTTTCAAAACCCAAGGCCAATATCAGCGGCGCTAAACCATTCCTTTTATCTAATCATTTCAATGCATTATAATGTTTAAATAATGAGCCTGTTCCACACATTTAAACAGATGAATGTTCAGTGTTAATCTCCCTTTTAATTTTTAATTAGGATTGGTTGTGGGTCCCACGCAGCCCTAATTAGGATTGAAGCACATGGATTAATAAACAGCTACTGCCGACTGGAAAAGCTTCAGCAGGACCTCCAACTCTGTTATAGTTGTGTAAATACACTGCACACGTGTGTGCACACACAACTCACACACTCAGACACACACACACTCACAGATACACATACTTACACACACACACACACACACACACACACTCACAGATACACATACTTACACACACACACACACACTCACAGATACACATACTTACACACACACACACACACACACACACACACTCACAGATACACATACTTACACACACACACACACACACTCACTCACACACTAACTCACACACTCACACACACACACTAACTCACACACTCGCTCACACACACACACTCACAGATACACATACTTACACACACACACTCACACACACACACTCACAGATACACATACTTACACACACACACACACACACACACTCACAGATACACATACTTACACACACACACACACACACTCACAGATACACATACTTACACACACACACACACACACACACTCACAGATACACATACTTACACACACACACACACACACACACTCACAGATACACATACTTACACACACACACACACACTCACTCACACACACTCACACACACACACTAACTCACACACTCGCTCACACACACACACGCAGACACACACACATGCTCACACACACTCTCACACACACACACACTCACAGATACACATGCTCACACACACTCTCACACACACACACACTCACACACTCACACACACACACTCACACACACACACTAACTCACACACTCGCTCACACACACACACGCAGACACACACACATGCTCACACACACTCTCACACACACACACACTCACACACTCACACACACACTCACACACACACACTAACTCACACACTCGCTCACACACACACACGCAGACACACACACATGCTCACACACACTCTCACACACACACACACTCACACACTCACACACACACACACACACGTGTGGCTATACACCCGCATCATCACACACTCACAGACACAAACGCACACTCTGGGTGGGGTGGGTCTGGGTTGGATGTGTCTGGGGTTGGGTGGAGTGGGTCTGGGTGGGTCGGGGTGGAGTGAGTCTGGGGGGATGGGTGGATCTGGGTGGGTGTGTCTGGGGTTGGGTGGGGTGGGTCTGGGGTCAGGGTGGGGTTAGTCCTTTGAGATGCTCAGTTTTATAAGTTGGGGTTTGACGGTGATGCTAAACTTGTGCAAGTCGCTGGTCAGGCCACAGCTGAAATGTTTTAATTGCTATTCATTCTCGGGATGTGGGTGTCGCTGACAAGGCCGGCATTTATTGCCCATTCCCTAATCGCCCTCGAGAAGGTGGTGGTGAGTCGCCTTCTTGAACTTGTTGCAGTTTGATACAACTGAGTGACTTGGAATTCTCCAGCCCAGAGAGCTGTGGATGCTGGGTCATTGAGTATATTCAAGACTGAGATCGATATATTTTTGGGCACGAAGGGAATCAAGTGATATGGGGATCGGACTGGAAAGTGGCGTTAATATAGAAGTTCAGCCATGATCTTATTGAATGGTGGGTCGGGCTCGAGGGGCCGAATGGCCGACTCCCGTTTCTTATGTTCTAATGCTAGGACAATTCAGAGGGCAGTTAAGAATCAGCCACGTTGGTGTGGGACTGGAGTCACATGTAGGCCCAGACTGGGTAAGGACGGCAGGTTTCCTTCCCTAAAGGGCATCAGTGAACCAGTTGGGTTTTTATGACAATCCAACAGTTTCATGGTCACTTTTATTGAGACCAGATTTTTAATTCCAGATTTATTCAGTCTTTAAATTCTCAAACTGCCAAGGTGAGGTTGGAACTCACTTTCTCTGGATTAGTAGTCCAGTAACAGAATCCCTGCACTATCGTTCCTGTGCAGTGTCCAGCTTTGGGAAGGGTGTCAGGGAGAGGGTGCTGAAGTGATTCACTGCGATGGTCTCAGGGACCAGGGACTTTAGTTATGAGGAGAGACTCGAGGAAGGGCAGAACCTTTAGTTGGGACAGAGAAGGTTAAGAGGAGATCGGATCGAGGGGATCAAAATGTTCAGGGGTTTTAATGGGAAAAACTCTTTCATATAGAATTTATAGCACAGAAACAGGCCATTCGGCCCAACAAGTCCGTGCCGGGGTTTATGCTCCCCACCAGCCTTCTCCCACCCCTCTTCATCTCACCCTATAACCATACCCTTCTATTCCTTTCTCCCTCATGTGTTTATCCAGCTTCCCCTTAAATGCATCTACACTATTCCTCTCAACCACTTCCTGTGGCAGTGAGTTCCACATTCTCACCATTCTGGGTAAAGAAGTTTATCCAGAATTCCCCATTGGATTGATTAGTGACTGTCTTATATTGATGGCCCCTAGTTCTGGTCTCCCCCACAATGGAAACATCTTCTCTACGTCTACCCTATCGAACCGCTTCATAATCTTAAAGAGTATTTCTTCCACTGTTCGGTGTGATGGTTGCTCGATTTAAAGTCATCTGCAAACAACAACTAGTAGTTATATAGCGCATTTAATGTAGTGAAATGTCCCAAGGCGTTTCACAGGAGTATTACAAGACAAAAAAAATAAATTTGACACCAAGCCACATAAGGAGAAATTGGAGCAGGTGACCAAAAGTTTGATCAAAGATGTGGATTTTAAGGAGTGACTTGAAGGAGGGGAGAGAGGTAGAGAGGCGGAAAGGTTTAGGGAGGGAGTTCCAGAGCCTGGGACCCAGGCAGCTGAAGGCACGGCCACAGATCGTTGAACGATTGTAATCAGGGCTGCTCAGGTGGGCAGAATTAGAGGAGCGCAGACATCTCGGGGGGTTGTGGGGCTGGATTTAGGAGATTACAGAGATAGGGAGGGACGAGGCCATGGAATGATTTGAAAATAAGGATGAAAATTTTGAAATCGAGGCGATGCTTAACCGGGAGCCAATGTAGGTCAGCAAGCACAGGGGTGATGGGTGAGTGGGACTTGGTGCCAGTTAGGACACGGGCTGCCGAGTTTTGGATCACCTCTGGCTTATGTAGGGTAGAATGTGGGAGGCCAACCAGGAGTGCGTTGGAATAGTCAAGTCTAGAGGTAACAAAGGCACGGATGAGGGGTTCAGCAGCCGATGAGCTGAGGTAAGGGTGGAGACGGGCGATGTTACGGAGGTGGGAATAGGCGGTCTTAGTTATGCTGCGGATAAGTTGCCGGTAGCTCATTTCAGGATCAAATATCACACCAAGGTTAATAAGTCTTTCCGAGAGTCAGAACAGACCAATGGGCCGAATGGCTGTAAAATTCTGATTCTAGGAGGTGGGGCGATGAGCCGAGATTTTTACAGTGAGAATGTCGGCCAAGATTCTAGAGGCTGAAGAGAACGAGAGAGAATGTTCAGGAGAAAGCTAAGGATCGATCACATAGAGAGAGAGAAGGCTGGTTAGCAGAGTGAGAAAGTTTGCAGAGGGGAGGAAGAGAAGAATGGCCCATCACACAAGAAGTGAAGGTGCTGCACAGACGATGGATGTGGTGCCTTGTTCCACATACTGCGAGAGACTGCTGAATCACCTGGGGAAACACACTAGCTCCTCTGTACTGCACACGGACGGGGATCCTAAATCACAATAATCTCACTCTCCACAGGCCCTGAACTCTTCACTGAACTTAATTAGTGTGATCAGCATTAGTGTGAAGGGGACCAGCATTATTTCACTTATACGCGCTGTGTGTGCTGTACATGTAAAGGGACACTGAGACACACACGGGCTGTACAGTACCAGACGAGAGTGAATCGTTCCCTTTTATCCTTAGAAGAAGTGTAAATGGAGCTAACATAGAACAATAATCATGGGGGATTATTTGGACAGAAGAGGTAGGTAAAGGTGATAACGGAATGGAATTCCTACACTGTGTACAGGACTCCTTTCTAACCCAATATGTAAAAAGCCCAACAAGGGAGGATTCACTATTGGATCCAGTAACGGGGAATGAACCAGAGCAGATAAGGGAAGCAAAAGTAGGGGAACATCTAGGCAATAGTGACCATAATATAATACGCTTTAAGCTGATAATTGTTAAAGACATAAATATGACAAAAAAACAGGGTAATACATTTGAGAAAAGCTGATTTTGAGGGATTGAGAAAAGAACTTGGGAAAATAAAATGGGCAACAATATTGGCAAAGCACGATGTAGAGCACAATGGGAAACAGAGTGCTGGAACAATATATTCCGCAAAAAGGAAAGTACAAACTAAACACCAATGAGACTCCATGGGTGAATAATACCACAAAGGAACAATTGAGGGTAAAGAAGGAGGCATACATTAAGTGCATAGACAGCGGGGGAGTGCATGATAAGGGAGAATATGAAAAGATTAGGAGAGAAGTCAAAAAAACAATTAGGAAGGCAAAGAAGAACTATGAAATTAAATTATCAAGGAACATAAAACAAAATAGTAAAATATTTTACAGGCGCATCAATAAAAAAGGAAGGTTAGGATTGGAATAGGGCCATTGAGGGATAGACAGGATAATATCGCAGGTAATGATAGGGAGATGGCAGAAATATTAAATAATTATTTTGCTTCAATATTTACCAGGGAGATAGAACAGGTGGACATGACATTGGATGATGAGATTAGATATGAGATAAGTACTTTTAAAATAAAAAGAGGGGATATGTTAAAAAAAAACTAATCAAACTCAAAGAGGATAAAACCCCTGGTCTGGATGGATTGCATCCACGCATTTTTTTAAAATCCAGGGAAGAGATAGCAGAGGCCTTACTACACATATTTAATAATTTGTTAGAAAAAGGTGTAGTGCCAGAGGACTGGCAGATAGCTAATGTAATACCTATATTTAAGATGGGGGATAGAACATGTCCAGGGAATGAAAGACCAGTCAGCTTAACATCGGTGGTAGGAAAAATAATGGAATCCCGACTAAAGGAGAAAATAGAAGAACAGCTAGAAACCAAAAATATAATAATGAATAGCTAGCTGACTTCAAAACAGAAAGCAGAGAGTAGAAGTAAAAGGTAGCTATTCACAGTGGCAGAATGTGGGTAATGGTGTTCCACAAGGATCAGTGCTGAGACCACTGTTCACAATTTATATTAACGATTTAGACTTTAGAATCAAAAACACAATTTTTAAATTTGCGGATGACACCATATTGGGGGGATAGTCAATACTGAGGAGGACTGCAACAAATTACAGGAGGACAGTAATAAACTTGCAGAATGGGCATATAATTGGCAAATGAAGTTCAACACAGATAAATGTGAGGTATTACATTTTGGTAGGAAGAATAGGGAGGTCACTTATTACTTGGAGGATGCGAGTCTAGGTGGTGTAGAGTGTGGTATATGCAAGCACTCTGTAGTAATGACTCCATGAGCTAAGGGTATAATACTTGAACTGTATTGACCTTAGTCCTTTATTGCAGCTCCGAGAGTGAGGACACCAAGAGGTACGCTCCCTTTTATACTTGGTTACCTGCAGTGTACAGGTGACCCTTAGGTCTCCAGCAGCAGCACCCTCTGGTGTACAGGTATAGTGTATACAGGGTGAATGTACATTCAGTGGTCTAGTGTTACAGTACATACATTAACATGCATACGTAACAACACTCCCCCTTAAGCCTTTCCCAAGTCCTTATTGCCATGACACGGAGAGGTGATCAGTAGTGGACAGTGGGAGGTTGTGGTGAGGATTGTGTGGGTGCCAGGTGAGATCCCTGTGTTCGTGGCTGCACACATCCATCCCCCCCGCCCCCCCCCCATTCATAGAGCATGTGGTTGTTACTGTTGGAGGATTCCGCAATGGTGGAGCAAGCACATGTTGTCATGGGTAAGGTATTACATTGCAGAATTGGTGGGTGGTGGCGTTTAATGGTGGGCAGGGCCACAGATGGTGTGGCCTCCTTGTCCTCCATTGATGGTGGGAGTCTGGTCATCCCAGGTTCCACCAGGAAAGCTGGAGGGTACTGACCTCTTGCTCCTGGTGCTGGCCCTGGTGGCCAGGGGGTTTAGGGCCGATCTGGGGTAGGTTGCCAGTGGTGGTGGCTGTGCTGCCCATTGACCCCTGTCCCTGCAGTGGGTATGCTCCCATTGGGTGTGTGTGAGCCCTTCCTGGGGCATCACATTTGTCCCAAAAACCTAGGCTACATGGTCAGGTAGCCGCTGGATCTGGGTGTTTCCCACGGGGGGCTTCCTTTGGCATTGACAGTATACTTGTAGAACCCGGTATCATTTATCATTTTATCATTAGCATACATGACACATTGGCTCCGATCGCGACTAGTCGACGCAACATTGTTATATCTCTTTATACTTTAACATTTGTCACTTACAATGCTTTCTTGTATATCGGTATCTCTGTACAAGGTTACATTTATCACGTTAGCATTACTGGCATCACCATTCAACAGTACAAACTTGTTACTTACATCACTTTTTGAAGCATTCGTTACATTTCTCCCATTAGCATTGCCGGTATCACCATTTAACAGTACATTTGTATAACTTGCATTCATTTATTACACTTTTATCTTTAATATCACTGGCATCACTGTGCCTAGAGTGGAACTGTCCTTTTAATTGTTTTGGGTTGCCGGTCTCCTTTAAGAGGGCCTTGTAATCTTTACTCCAATCCGGTTCGCCGCTCGGTAACACGTGTTGCTCCCTCAGCGCTGCCCCTCGTGGTCTGGTCGCGGCCATCTTGATTCCAGGTGCTTCGCCTCATGATGCAGGCGCCATCTTCTCTCTCTCCGCGAGGTAGGCTGCGGTAATCCTTTTCTCCCCAGGTTCTGCCACGGACGCCAGGAATCTACCTTCTGCGCCGATCTTCTTCCCTCGGAGTCCTGCTACTGGAACCGGAAAGTGAGGTCTGGTCGTTCAGGTTGGATCATCTCGCCGCTGAGTTGTGCCGTCTGTGTCGGCGCCACGCAGTCAAGTCAGATAGTAGGATTTTCAGGTGCTGCGATGGATCCAAGTTTGGGGTTGCGTGGGATGTCGATCGCCGGGGCCCGGAGGCCGTCGTCGCTCCGACAGATTTGGACTTGCTTCATCCATCTTCTACCCAGCAGCGTTGGACCATCACCGGCAACAATCCACTAGGGGAGCTTGTACATCGCACCGCCATGGGACACCTGGACCTCCATGCTGCCAACGACTGGGATGGTGCCTTTTGTGTAGGTGAGCAGCTTTGCCTGGATTGGGGACATTTTGGGTCGTTTGGCGAGATTGTCCCAGAGTTTCTCAAAGGCCGTCTGATTCATCAACGACTGGCTCGCCCCTGTGTCGATCTGCATCAAGACTGGAACCCCGTTGATTTCCACTTCCATTTTCCACTGGAAACTCTCGATGGAGCAGGTATATATTCCGTATTCCTCCTCCAGGGGCTGAGCAGCTTCATCTTCATCAGTGCTGGAGCCCAGGTGATCGGCCAACTCTTCAGCGACTAAGTGAGTGAAACTTTTTCTACACATTCGCTGAAGGTGACCTTTAGTATTGCAGCCTTTGCAGGTATTGGGGCCAAGTTTCAGCCTGAGTTCCTCCTGTTTTTTTGGAGCAACTGGTTTAGAATGGAGTATCTTAGAAATTTGAATTCTCGGCATTTAGTTTGCTCCAGTTCTAGTCAGTTAGAACAGTTTCACTTTGGAACAGAATTTTTTCTTCAAAAGGGGGCGTGTCCGACCACTTACGCCTGTTTTCAAAGTTTAGGCAGTAAAAACTTACTCCAAACTAACTTAGAATGGAGTAAGTGAAGATTTTTGTACATTCGAAAAAACCTTGTCTACACTTTAGAAAATCAGGCATAGATTACAAATTAGGCGTAGGGAATCGGGGGAGGGGGGGAGGGGGGTTAAAGGGAAGTTTACAAACATTAAACACTTCAATTTTACAAATAAAGAGCCATCATCAATAATAAATGATAAATACATCAATAAATCAACCAATAAATCAATCAAAAAAAATTAATAAAAAATAAAAAAAATTTAAAAAATCAATAAATAAAATATTTTCTACTTACCGACTGCAGCACCGGGAGTCCTCCAACAGCGTGCTGGAACGGCCCCCCAGTGTGTCTCTGTCAGTGTCTCTATCTCTCTGTCTGTCTGTGTGTGTGTCTCTCACTCTCTGTCTGTCAGTGTCTGCGTTTCTGACAGCGAGTGGAGGTGGAGAAGGGGGTGGGGGGGGAGGGGGAGAAGGGGGGTGGGGGTGAGGAGAAGGAGGGGAGGTGGGGGAGGAGGAGGAGGCGGGGGGTGGGGGGAGGAGGAGGGGGGTGGGGGGAGGATGAGGAGGGGTTGGGGGGAGGAGAAGGGGGGGAGAGAGGGGGAGAAGGGGGGAGAGGGGGAGAAGGGGGGGAGAAGAGAGAGAGGAGGGAGGGAGGGAAGGAGAGGGGATGGAGGGAGGGAAGGAAAGAGGAGGGAGGGAGGGAAGGAGCGAGGAGGGAGGGAGGGAAGGAGAAAGGAAAAGAGGGAGGGAGGGAGGGAAGGAGAGAGGAGAGAGGGAGGGAAGGAGAGAAGAGGGAGGGAGGGAAGGAGAGAGGAGGGAAGGAGAGAGGAGGGAGGGAGGGAAGGAGAGAGGAAGGAGGGAGGGAAGGAGAGAGGAGGAAAGGAGAGAGGAGGGAGGGAAGGAGGGAGGGAAGGAGGGAGGGAAGGAGAGAGGAGGGAGGGAGGGAAGGAGAGAGGAGGGAGGGAGGGAAGGAGAGAGGAGGGAGGGAGGGAGGAGGGAGGGAGGGAAGGAGAGAGGAGGGAGGGAGGGAAGGAGAGAGGAGGGAGGGAGGGGGGAAGGAAGGGAAGGAGAGAGGAGGGAAGGAGAGAGGATGGAGGGAGGGAAGGAGAGAGGAGGGAGGGAGAGAAGGAGAGAGGAGGGAAGGAGAGAGGAGGGAGGGAAGGAGAGAGGAGGGAGGGAAGGAGAGAGGAGAGAGAGAAGGAGAGAAGGAGAGAAGAGGGAGGGAAGGAGGGAGGGAAGGAGAGAGGAGGGAGAGAAGGAAAGAGGAGGGAGGGAAGGAGGGAGGGAAGGAGAGAGGAGGGAGGGAGGGAAGGAGAGAGGAGGGAGGGAGGAAAGGAGAGAGGAGGGAGGGAGGGAGAGAGGAGGGAAGGGGAGAGGAGGGAGGGAGGGAAGGAGAGAGGAGGGAGGGAGGGAAGGAGAGAGGAGGGAGGGAGGGAGGGAGGGGGGGGAAGGAAGGGAGAGAAGGAGGCTGAACGACCGGGCCCAAGACTTCGGGCTGGATTTACAGGTAGGTGGCGTCGGGTCTCGGAGGGGGTTGCGGAGGTCCGGGAGGGAGGGGGGGGGGAAAGAGTCGCGGAGGTCCGGGGGGGCAGTCACGGAGGTCCGGGGGGGGAGTTGCGGATGTCGGGGGGAGGGAGGGAGAGAGAGTCGTGGAGGTCCGGGGGTGGGGGGGGGGGGCACGGAGGTCGGGTCGGGGGAGGAGCGGAGGTCGAGTCACCGGGGGGGGAGCGGGGGAGAGCGGGGGTCGGGTCGGGTCCGGTCGGGTGGGAGGAGCCTTATGCACACAGCCCCAGTGAGGCCATTCGGCCAGGGCTAGGGGCTGCGTGCTTCGGGCCCCTCCCACTGTTTTGGGCACCTGGAGCTACTGCACATGCGCGCCCACTGTAGTGCGCATGTGCAGAGGTCCCGGCACTGTTTTCAGCGCAAGGACCTGACTCCGCCCCCCACAGCTCGTGCTGCGCAGGGAGCCGGAGAATAGGTAAGTTTTTTTTAGGCGCACTTTGTGGCGCATAAAATAGGCGTCCAGGTCCGGGCTGTGCCGTTTTAGGTGCGGCCCGAAACTTGGGCCCATAGTTTTTGTATCGGCTCTGTCGTTTCCTCCACAGTGCCAGCACGGGGCCATCCGGTTTGCCCCATGTGGCAGACTCAGGGTTGCGGGACTCGGGGCAGCATTCTTGCCTCTGAAAGTCGCCATTCTGTTCACTGTACTTATCGGGTTTGAATCCTGGGTGTGAGTCATCATCCGGTTTGAGTCACAGACTGAAATCATGAAAGCCTGGCTCACTTTGATTGCCTTCTGAAGGGTGACCGTAGTGTCCGCAGAGAGCAGTTGATGGAGGAGGCTCTCGTGGCCGATTCCAATAACGAAGATGTCCCTTAGTGCTTCGGTGAGGTGGTCGCCAAAATCACAAGGTGCAGCCAATCTTCTCAGATCTGCAGCGTATTTAGCAATTTCTTGACCTTCAGGCCGCTGGTGGCTGTAGAACCGGTGTCTGGCTGTGAGGATGCTCTCTTTAGGTTTGTTCTTGTATTAAAGTTATGAACACCGCATCGGTCTTGCTTGTCGTCTTCGCTGGGGCTAGCAGGTCCCTGACAAGGCCGTGGATAGTGGGCCCACGACTGCTGAGCAGGATGGCTCTGTGCTTGTTCTCCAGCGAGATCGGTGAGTCCCTAGCTAGGTCGTACGCGATGAAAAAGTGTTCTAGCCTTTCCATAAAGGCATCCCAATCTTCTCCATCAGCGAATTGTTGGAAGTTGCTTAGGTTAGACATGTTGTGCGTGGAAATTCGTAATCTCGTCGCCAGTTGTGCTATATGCAAGCACTCTGTAGTAACGACTCCACGAGGTAAGGGTATAGTACTTGAACCGTATTGACCTTAGTCCTTTATTGCAGCTCCTAGAGTGAGGACACCCAAGAGGTGAGCTCCCTTTTATACTTGGTTACCTGCAGTGTACAGGTGATCCTTAGGTCTCCAGCAGCAGCACCCTCTGGTGTACAGGTATAGTGTATACAGGATAAAGGTACATTCAGTGGTCTAGTGTTACAGTACATACATTAACATACATACATAACATAGAGGATCAAAGGGATCTCGGAGTACAAATATAAAAATCACTAAAAGTTGTGACACAGGAGAGCAAGGCCATAAAAAAAAGCAAACCAAGCACTAGGGTTTATTTCTAGAGGTATAGAATTGAAAAGTAGGGAAGTTATGCTAAACCTGTGTCGAACCTTGGTTAGACCACACTTGGAGTACTGCGTACAGTTCTTGTCGCCATATTATAAAAAGGATATTGAGGCACTGGAGAGGGTGCAGAGAAGATTTACAACGATGATCATAGAATCATAGAAATTTACAGCACAGAAGGAAGCCATTTTGGCCCATCGTGTCCACGCTGGCCGACCAAGAGCTATCCTGCATAATCCCACTTTCCAGCTCTTGGTCCGTAGCCCTGCAGGTTATGACACTTTAAATGCACATCCAAGGACTTTTTAAATGTAGTGAGGGTTTCTGTCTCCACCATCCTTTCAGGCAGTGTGTTCCAGACCACCACCACCCTCTGGTTGAAGAAATGTTTCCTCCCTTCTCCTCTAATCCTTCTACCAATTACTTTAAATCTATGCCCTCTGTTATTGACCTCTCTACTAAGAGAAATAGGTCCTTTCTATCCAGTATCCGATGATATCAGAAATGCGAGGGTATACATACCAGGAAAGGATGAATAGGCTGGGTCACTTTTCCCTTGTAAAAAGAAGGCTGAGGGGTGACCTAATAGAGGTCTTTAAAATTATGAAAGGCTTTGATAGAGTGGATACAGAGGGAATGTTTCCACTTGTGGGGAAGAGCATAACTAGAGGCCATCAATATAAGGCAGGATATACTTGTATTGAAGGCTGTTCAGAGAAGGTTCACTAGGTTGATTCCAGAGATGAGGGGATTGACTTATGAAGATAGGTTGAGTAGGTTGGGCCTATACTCATTGGAGTTCAGAAGAATGAGAGGTAATCTTATTGAAACATAAGATAATGAGGGGGTTCGACAAGGTGGATGTAGAGAGGATAATTCCACTCATAGGAGAAACAAAAACTCGGGGACATAGTCTCAGAATAACGGTCCGCCCATTTAAAACTGAGATGAGGAGGAATTTTTTCTCTCAGAGGGTTGTAAATCTATGGAATTCTCTGCCCCAGAGAGCTGTGGAGGCTGGGACGTTGAATATATTAAAGGCGGAGATAGACAGATTTTTGAGATAAAGGAATAAAGGGTTATGGGGAGCGGGCAGGGCAGTGGAGCTGAGTCCACGGCCAGATCAGCCATGATCTTATTAAGATGGTGGAGCAGAGTTGAGAGGCTCCTGCTCCTATGTCTTATGTTCTTATTCTCATATAAGATAGTCACCACTGGTGAGAATGTGGAAGTCACTATCACAGGGAGGGGTTGAAGTGAATAGTATAGATGCATTTAAGGGGAGGCTGGACAAGCATATGAGGGAGAAGGGAATTGAGGGTTATGCTGATAGATTTAGATGAGGGTGGCTGGAGGGGAGGCTCAAATGAAGAATAAACAACAGCATGGACTGGTTAATCATAGAATCATAGCAATTTACAGCATGGAAGGAGGCCATTTCGGCCCATCATATCCGTGCCAGCCAACCAGGAGCTATCCAGCCTAATCCCACTTTCCAGCTCTCGGTCGTAGCCCTGTAGGTTACGGTACTTCAAGTGCACATCCAAGTATTTTTTAAATGTTGACCCCTCTGCTGAGGGAAATAGACCCTTCCTATCCACTCTATCGAGGCCCCTCATAATTTTATACACCTCAATAAACCCTTAGCCTCCTTTGTTCCAAAGAAAACAAATCCAGCCTATCCAATCTTTCGGCATAGCTAAAATTATCCAGTCCAGGCAACACTTTCATAAGTCTCCTCTGTACCCTCTCTAGTGTAATCACATCTTTCCTTTAATGTGGTGACCAGAACTGCATACAGTACTCTAGCTGTGACCTAACCAGTGTTTTATACAGTTCAAGCATAACTCCCCTGCTCTTATATTCTATGCCTCTGCTAATAAAGGCAAGCATTCCGTATGCCTTCTTAACCACATTATCTACCTTACGATGTAGAAGGAGCTTTACTCTGTATTTAACTCGTACTGTACCTGCCCTGGGAGTATTTGATGGGACAGTGTAGAGGGAGTTTTACTCTGTATCTAACCCCCTGTACCTGCCCTGGGAGTGTTTTGTGGGACAGTGTCGAGGGAGCTTTACTCTGTATCTAACCCCCTGTACCTGCCCTGGGAATGTTTTGTGGGACAGTGTCGAGGGAGCTTTACTCTGTACCTAACCCGTGCTGTACCTGCCCTGGGAGTGTTTGATGGGACAGTGTAGAGGGAACTTTACTCTGTATCTAACCCCCTGTACCTGCCCTGGGAGTGTTTTGTGAGTTACTAATATCCTGATCTTGCTGATTACAAAAATCCTTAAGGGAAAAACTTCCAAAGTGCCCTGAGCACAGTGTCTCCCATACAGCCCATCCTTCCCCAGAACCTCAAACATGCCCCTCTCTCTGTCTCCCCTTCCTCCTCCTGTCTCCATGATCTGAAATATATCTCGGTGTCACCCTGATCTGTGGGTTTTGATTTAGCTCTCCTGCTCCTTTCACTCTTGGTTCTGTTCCTGTCTCTGGGTATTTCCCCACCTGCACGAGTTTGTAGTTTCACGGACCTTCAGTGTGTGGGGGGCACCGGAGAGTATGAGCAGTGCCAGCTCCTGCCAGCAGGTGACAGCAGAGATTTGCAGAGAGGCCGCAGGGGCTGAGCGTTAGTCCCAGTGGTGATTCACTCACACTCGGGCTGGAAGATTTGCTCGGGTCTCAATGAAAGAGTTTTGTTTTAAGTCAATTCTTGCGCAGTTTTTAAGTTACAGCACAGGGGAGAGAGATAGCAGGAGGAGAAAGGCCGGTCGAGGGGGAGAGACAAAGGTTGATTAGACCCTGCCCCGGTTATGTTGGTTGGTCTATGTGTGGGTACAGGACGCACTGGTTCGCGTACGACGACACAGGCAAGGTGCCGATGGAGGGGACTGGCTGTGAGTCGGATTTGTGTTGTGGCAGAGCAGTGGGAGCATTGAGCCAGGGATAGTGCCACATATTAAATCCCTCAATCACTCCAATCTGCAGTAAAAAGCTAGTGTCAGTAATGGTGACCATTAAACTACCGGATTGTCCGAAAAAACCATCGGGTTCACTGATGCCCTTTAGGGAAGAAACCCTGCCGTCCTTACCCAGTCTGGGCCTATATGTGACTCCAGTCCCACGTCAACGTGGTTGATTCTTAACTGTCCTCTGAAATGTCCCAGCAAACAGTTACAAAGAAGTCACCACATGGACTGCAGCGGTTCAAGAAGGTGACTCTCAGCACCATCTTCTGAAGGGCAATTAGGGATAGGCAATAAATGCCGGCCTCGCCAGTGAAGCCCACATCCCAAGAATTATTGTAAAAAAAATCATATTAACATGGGACAGTGTAGAGGGAGCGTTACTCTGTATCTAACCCGTGCTGTACCTGCCCTGGGAGTGTTTGATGGGACAGTGTAGAGGGAGCGTTACTCTGTATCTAACCCGTGCTGTACCTGCCCTGGGAGTGTTTGATGGGACAGTGTAGAGGGAGCTTTACTCTGTATCTAACCCGTGCTGTACCTGCCCTGGGAATGTTTGATGGGACAGTGCAGAGGGAGCTTTACTCTGTATCTAACCCCGTGCTGTACCTGCCCTGGGAATGTTTGATGGGACAGTGTAGAGGGAGCTTTACTCTGTATCTAACCCATGTTGTACCTGCCCTGGGAGCGTTTGATGGGACAGTGTAGAGGGAGCTTTACTCTGTATCTAACCCGTGCTGTACCTGCCCTGGGAATGTGGGGCGGTCCATTTCCCAGCACTAATCTTCCACACTCCCAACTATCGAGTGCTTCCTTCCTGTACAACGCACTTTCCTAAAACCAGCAGGCTCCCGATGAGCCCAGCACAGTCCTGGTGATATAAATTACTGTTAGTAAAAGGATTCAATTGAGAATTTGTATGCAGATTTATGGGATTTGCGTGTAATAGCCGTCCAGTCTGAACATATTTCAGCTGTAGAGATAAATAAATATTTAAAACTTCTTGCATTGAAAACCAGTGATTTAATGAAAGTACAAAATGCGGCGAGCACAAATGTGTCAGAACTCACTGTGTCCCATGAATTACACAAAGCAGGAACGCTCTGATAGAACAGGCTGTGTCTGGGTAATCACAGCCATTCCGCTGAGTGAAATGGTATAAAGAGCTGTGAGATATAAATTACACTTTTATTATGTTTTTCATTCTGCCTCCACGGTTACCTTTAATGTCAGCGTTTTACTGGCACTACATAGGTTACCTTAACGGAAAATCAGAAACCAGCAGGACTGAGAGAGGGGGAGAAGAGAAGAGGGTAGGGGAGGGGAGGGGGGGAGAGTAGAGGAGGTGAGAGATGAGGATGAGGAGAGGGAATGGAGGAGGGGTAGGAGATGGGGGGAGGAGGAGAGGGAAGAGGAGGAGAGTAGAAGGGAGGAGGAGGGGGGAGAGGACAGGGAATGGAGGAGGGGAGGAGGAAGGGGGATGAGGAGGAGGGAGCGGGGGTGGAGGAAGAAGGAAGGGCGAGGAGAGGGAAAGGAGATGGGGGCAGGGGGGGTTGGGGCAGGGATTCCAGGGATGCTGTATGGGCTGCAGAAGGTTGCAAGGGTTTGATGTGGGTTGGGATTGGGCGGCTCTGAGATACAGAGTGAGGGAGGGGGAGTTACACTCCCCGGATATTGGGGGATGTGAGGGAGAGTTACTGCCCTGGGATACTGGAGGTGAGGGAGAGTTACTGCCCCGGGATACTGGGGGGTGTGAGGGGGAGTGTCCCCGGAATACTGGGGGGGTGTGAGGGGGTGTGTCCCCGGATACTGGGGGGTGTGAGAGGGAGTGTCCCCGGGATACTGGGGGGTGTGAGGGGGCGTATCCCCGGGATACTGGGGGGTGTGAGGGAGAGTGTCCCTGGGATACTGGGGGGCATGAGGGAGAATGTCCCTGGGATACTGGGGGGCGTGAGGGAGAGTGTCCCAGGGATACTGGAGGATGTGAGGGAGTGTGTCCCCGGGGATACTGGGGGGTGTGAGGGGGAGTTACATTCCCCGGGATACTAGGGGGTGAGGGGGAGTTACATTCCCCGGGATACTGGGGGGTGTGAGGGAGTGTGTCCCCGGGGATACTGGGGGGGTGTGAGGGGGAGTTACACTCCCAGGGATACTGGGGGGTGAGGAAGAGTGTCCCCGGGATACTGGGGGGTGAGGGAGAGTGTCCCCGGGATACTGGGGTGTGAGGGAGAGTTACACTCCCCGGGATACTGGGGTGTGAGGGAGAGTTACACTCCCCAGGATACTGCGGGGTGTGAGGGGGAGTTACACTCCCCGGGATACTGGGGGGTGAGGGAGAGTGTCCCCGTGATACTGTGGGTGAGGGAGAGTTACACTCCCCGGGATACAGGGGGGTGAGGGAGAGTGTCTCCAGGGATACTGGGGAGTGTGAGGGGGAGTTATACTCCCCGGGATACTGGGGGGTGAGGGAGAGTGTCCCCAGGGATACTGGGGAGTGTGAGGGGGAGTTACACTTCCCGGGATACTGGGGTGTGAGGGAGAGTTACACTCCCCGGGATACTGGGTGGTGTGAGGGGGAGTTACACTCCCTGGGATACTGGGGGTGAGGGGGAGTGTCCCCGAATACTGGGGGGGTTGAGGGAGAGTGTCCCCGGGGATACTGGGGGGTGTGAGGAGGAGTTACACTCCCCGGGATACTGGGGGGTGAGAGAGAGTGTCCCCGGGATACTGGGGGGTGAGGGAGAGTGTCCCCAGGATACTGGGGGGTGTGAGGGGGAGTTACACTCCCCGGGATACTGCGGGGTGTGAGGGGGAGTTACACTCCCTGGGATACTGGGGTGTGAGGGAGAGTGTCCCCGGGATACTGGGGGGTGAGGGAGAGTTACACTCCCTCTCCCAACCGTTCCGTGCCGGTGTTTATGCTCCACACCAGCCTCCTCCCACCCCTCTTCATCTCACGCCATCACCATATCTTTCTATTCCTTTCTCCATCATGTGTTTATCCAGCTTCCCCTTAAATGCATCGATACTATTGACCTCAAACACTCCTTGTGGAAGCAAGTTCCACATTCCCACGACTCTCTGGGTGAAGGAGTTTCTCCTCAATTCCCCATTGGATTTATTAGTGACTTGTATATTTATGGCCCCCAGTTCTGTTCTCTCCCACAAGTAGAAATATTTCTATGTCTACCCTATAAAACACTTCATAATCTTAAAGACCTCTATTTGGTCACCCCTCAGCCTTCTCCATTCTAGAGAAAGGAGCTCCAGCCTGTTCAATCCTTCGTGATGGTTCTAACCCTTCAGTTCTGGTATCATTGCAGTAAATCTTTTTTGTACCTTCTCCAAGGCCTCTATCATTTTTATAATGTGGGGACCAGAACTGTTCACAGTGCTCCAAATGTAGTCTAACCAAGGTTCGATATAAGGTTGACATAATTTTTCTGCTTTTCAATTCTATCCCTCTGAAAATGAATCATAAGAACATAAGAACATAAGAATTAGGAACAGGAGTAGGCCATCTAGCCCCTCGAGCCTGCTCCGCCATTCAACAAGACCATGGCTGATCTGGCCGTGGACTCAGCTCCACTTACCCGCCCGCTCCCCGTAACCCTTAATTCCCTTATTAGTTAAAAATCTATCGATCTGTGACTTGAATACATTCAATGAGCTAGCCTCAACTGCTTCCTTGGGCAGAGAATTCCACAGATTCACAACCCTCTGGGAGAAGAAATTCCTTCTCAACTCAGTTTTAAATTGGCTCCCCTGTATTTTGAGGTTGTGCCCCCTAGTTCTAGTCTCTCCGACCAGTGGAAACAACCTCTCTGCCTCTATCTTGTCTATCCCTTTCATTATTTTAAATGTTTCTATAAGATCAACCCTCATCCTTCTAAACTTCAATGAGTAAAGACCCAGTCTACTCAATATATCATCATAAGGTAACCCCCTCATCTCCGGAATCAACCTAGTGAATCGTCTCTGTACCCCCTCCAAAGCCAGTATATCCTTCCTTAAGTAAGGCGACCAAAACTGCACGCAGTACTCCAGGTGCGGCCTCACCAATACTCTATACAGTTGCAGAAGGAACTCCCTGCCTTTGTACTCCATCCCTCTCGCAATGAAGGCCAACATTCCATTCGTCTTCCTGATTACCTGCTGCACCTGCAAACTAACTTTTTGGAATTCATGCACAAGGACCCCCAGGTCCCTCTGCACCGCAGCATGTTGTAATTTCTCCCCATTCAAATAGTATTCCCTTTTTTTGTTTTTTTTCCCAAGGTGGATGACCTCACACTTTCCGACATTGTATTCCATCTGCCAAACCTTAGCCCATTCGCTTAACCTATCTAAATCTCTTTGCAGCCTCTCTGTGTCCTCTACACAACCCGCTTTCCCACTAATCTTTGTGTCATCTGCAAATTTTGTTACACTACACTCTGTCCCCTCTTCCAGGTCATCTATGTATATTGTAAACAGTTGTGGTCCCAGCACCGATCCCTGTGGTGATCCAACCCGAAAAGGACCCATTTATCCCGACTCTCTGCTTTCTGTTAGCCAGCCAATTCTCTATCCATGCTAATACATTTCCACTGACCCTTCGTACCTTTATCTTCTGCAGTAACCTTTTGTGTGGCACCTTATTGAATGCCTTTTGAAAATCTAAATACACCACATCCATCGTTACACCTCTATCCACCATGCTCGTTATATCCTCAAAGAATTCCAGTAAATTAGTTAAACATGATTTCCCCTTCATGAATCCATGCTGCGTCTGCTTGATTGCACTATTCCTATCTAGATGTCCCGCTATTTCTTCCTTAATGATAGTTTCAAGCATTTTCCCCACTACAGATGTTATACTAACCGGCCTATGGTTACCTCCCTTTTGTCTGCCCCCTTTTTTAAACAGAGGCGTTACATTAGCTGCTTTCCAATCTGCTGGTACCTCCCCAGAGTCCAGAGAATTTTGGTAGATTATAACGAATGCATCTGCTATAACTTCCGCCATCGCTTTTAATACCCTGGGATGCATTTCATCAGGACCAGGGGACTTGTCGACCTTGAGTCCCATTAGCCTGTCCAGCACTACCCCCCTAGTGATAGTGATTGTCTCCAGGTCCTCCCTTCCCACAGTACTCAAACAGTGTATCTGTTTTGCAGGGGGATGACTGCAGGGTACCCCTGCACTACCTTCCTTGCACTGCTCTTACTGCTGGTCTTCCATTCCCTATCTGACTGTGGACCTTTCACCTGCGGTATGACCAACTCACTAAATGTGCTATTCACGTCATTCTCAGCATCGTGGATGCTCCAGAGTGAATCCACCCTCATCTCCAACTCCGCAACGTGGTCTGTCAGGAGCTGGAGGCGGATACACTTTCCGCACACGTAGTCGTCAGGGACACTGGAGGCGTTCCTGAGTTCCCACATGGTACAGGAGGAGCATAACACGTGACCGAGCTCTCCTGCCATGACTTAACCCTTACATTGGCAACAACAATGCTAAAGTTTACTCACTGTTATAGAAGAGATAAAAGAAAAACTACTCACCAATCACCAGCCAATCACTTACCCCCTTGGCTGTGACGTCACCTTTCTGTTTCTTTCTACTTCTTTCTACTTCTTTTTGCCCCTGACTCGAGTTTCCTTGTCGCCCTGGATGTCATGGGTCAGAATGGAATTCAGGGGAAACCTGTTCACCGAAAGGGTAATTCAGTTATCGAGCATGTTCCCAGCGAAGGACATTGAAGAGGTCAGTTTAAGTCGTGTCAAGTGGCAATCAGATAGCTTGCTGAGGATGGAGGGTTCAAGAGGGAAGCTGGCAAGGTCGGTGAGGGATATGGAGTGAAGGTGGGTAGGTGGAGTTGGGGGATATGGGGAAAAGGTGGGTAGGTGGGGTTGGGGGATATGGGGAGAAGGTAGGTAGGTGGGGTTGGGGGATATGGGGAGAAGGTGGGGAGGTGGGGTTGGGGGATATGGGGAGAAGGTAGGTAGGTGGGGTTGGGGGATATGGGGAGAAGGTGGGGAGGTGGGGTTGGGGGATATGGGGAGAAGGTGGGGAGGTGGGGTTGGGGGATATGGGGAGAAGGTAGGTAGGTGGGGTTGGGGGATATGGGGAGAAGGTGGGGAGGTGGGGTTGGGGGATATGGGGAGAAGGTGGGGAGGTGGGGTTGGGGGATATGGGGAGAAGGTAGGTAGGTGGGGTTGGGGGATATGGGGAGAAGGTGGGTAGGTGGGGTTGGGGGATATGGGGAGAAGGTAGGTAGGATTGGTTGGGGGATATGGGGAGAAGGTGGGTTGATGGGTTAGGGATTAGGGAAAAAGGTGGGTAGGTGGGGTTGGGGGATATGGGGAGTAGGTGGGGTTGGGGATATGGGGAGAAGGTGGGCAGGTGGGGTTGAGGAGAGGGGAAGAAGGTGGGTAAGTGTGATTCGGGATTATGGATAGGTAGATTGGCCTATCAGAAAGCTGACGGACATGTTGGGTCTAATGGTGTTTTGCTAATAATTCTAATTTGCTAAAGGATCAGTTTGTGTTACTGTGCAGCCCGGGAGCCCTGACCCTAAGAAGAGGTGCAGTATGGGCCAGACACATGCCAGTCTCCACTCTGCACAGACGTACAAGGAATATTGACGTTCGATCTCAGAGACACGGTTAGCAGGGGTGGCTGATAGGGTGAGCTGGGTGGGGATATGTGATAGGGTGAGGTGGGTGGGGGTATATGATAGGTTGAACTGGGTGGGGGTATGTGATACGATGAGCTAGATGGGGGTATATGATAGGGTGAGCTGGGTGGGGGTATGTGATAGGGTTAGCTGGGTGGGGGTATGTGATAGGGTGAGGTGGCTGGGGGTATATGATAGGGTGAGCTAGGTGGGGGTATGTGATAGAGTGAGTTGGGTGGGGGTATGTGATAGGGCGCGCTGGGTGGGGATATGTGATAGGATGAGCTGGGTGGGGGGTATGGGTGAAAGGGTGAGCTGAGAGGACGTGGGAGTGATAGGGTGAGCTGGGTAGAGGTGGGAGTGATAGGGTGAGCTGGGTGGAGGTGGGAGTGATAGGGTGAGCTGGGTGGAGGTGGGAGTGATAGGGTGAGCTGGGTGGAGGTGGGAGTGATAGGGTGAACTGGTCGGAGGTTGGAGTGATAGGGTGAGCTGGGTGGAGGTGGGAGTGATAGGGTGAACTGGGTGGAGGTTGGAGTGATAGGGTGAGCTGGGTGGAGGTGGGAGTGATAGGGTGAACTGGGTGGAGGTGGGAGTGATAGGGTGAGCTGGGTGGAGGTGGGAGTGATAGGGTGAACTGGGTGGAGGTTGGAGTGATAGGGTGAGCTGGGTGGAGGTGGGAGTGATAGGGTGAACTGGGTGGAGGTTGGGGTGATAGGGTGAGCTGGGTGGAGGTGGGAGTGATAGGGTGAACTGGGTGGAGGTGGGAGTGATAGGGTGAGCTGGGTGGAGGTGGGAGTGATAGGGTGAGCTGGATGGAGGTTGGAGTGATAGGGTGAGCTGGGTGGGGGTATGTGATAGGGTGAGCTGGGTGGGGATATGTGATAGGGTGAACTGGGTAGGGGTATGTGATAGGGTGAACTGGGTAGGGGTATGTGATAGGGTGAGCTGGGTAGGGGTATGTGATAGGGTGAGCTGGGTGGGGATATGTGATAGGGTGAGCTGGGTGGAGGTGGGAGTGATAGGGTGAGCTGGGTGGAGATTGGAGTGATAGGGTGAACTGGGTGGAGGTGGGAGTGATAGGGTGAGCTGGGTGGGGGTATGTGATAGGGTGAGCTGGGTGGGGGTATGTGATAGGGTGAGCTGGGTGGGGGTATGTGATAGGGTGAGCTGGGTGGGGGTATGTGATAGGGTGAGCTGGGTGGGGGTATGTGATAGGGTGAGCTGGGTGGGGGTATGTGATAGGGTGAGCTGGGTGGGGGTATGTGATAGGATGAGCTGGGTGGGGATGGGAGGAGGCTGGTGTGGAAGAAGAACGCAGTGACGGAGCAGTTGGGCCGAATGGCCTGGTCCTGTGCTGTGCATTCACTGTAACTATGTAATTCTATATCAGACAAGCCCTCATCCGATAGAGTTCCACTTCCCTCCGTGTCTATCGGCCTTACAGAGCAGGAACTTATCCATGGTATTGCCTCAAAGCAGTTGGCTAATTGAGGGCTCTTCATTTGTGGAGAGAGAGGTTTTGGTTCCTTGCAAAGATTGGGTGCTCCCCCCCCCTCTTCCCCTGACCCAGGGTGGTCTGAATGAGTATAGTCCATGGGGCGGGGGTTAACCACACGTTCATGACATTCTTGAGAAGCAGACAATACAAGGTCCAGCATGTCTGCGGTTTCAAGTGTGACTCAATCTCAAGAGATCTTTTCACAAACTCCCGCCCAGGGAACATTAGTGTTGAAGTGGAGTGGCCTGGGCCGGTTCGCTCATTGTTTCTGGGAGTTCTCAAAATCAACGAGACAGGAGCTCAGTGACGCAAAGTAAGTGGGTGGAAGTTCCTCCTGCCCAACCTTCCCATTGGGTGCAAGCCAGGCCAGTGTTGGGGGCTGTGGCGAATTGGGCTGTGGCGAATTGGCCAGCACCGGTGTCAGCACTGGGGGGAATCTAGAACTCGGGGGTATAGTCTCAGAATAAGGGGCCGCCCATTTAGAACTGAGATGAGGAGGAATTTCTTCTCTCAGAGGGTTGTAAATCTGTGGAATTCTCTGCCCCAGAGAGCTGTGGAGGCTGGGTCATTGAATATATTTAAGGTGGAGAAAGACAGATTTTTGAATGATAAGGGAGTGAAGGGTTATGGGGAACAGGCAGGGAAGTGGAGCTGAGTCATCAGATCAGCCATGATTTTATTAATGGCGGAGCAGGCTCGAGGGGCCAAATGGCCGACTCCTGCTCCTATTTCTTGTTATGTTCTAATACTCTGAACGTTTCAATGTCAGTGTTTCACTTCACCATTGCGCAGCTTTCTGTAACTACACTATTCGACCCAAACTCATTCTTTTCCATCGCCTCAAAACTGTGGATGCCCTCCCTTCCCTTCATCCCACAGGCTTGCTATCAATCCTGGTTTATCACAGAATTACAGTGTTCACAGCACAGGAGCAGGCCATTCAGCCCAACTGGTCTGTGTCAGTCCCCCTCCCACCCCTCTTCATCGCACCCCATCACCATAACCCTCTATTCCTTTCTCCCTCATGCATCAATACTATTTGCCTCAACCACTCCCTGTGGCAGCGAGTCCCACATTCTCATCTCTCCCTGGGTAAAGAATTTCTCCTGAATTCTCCATTGCATTTATTAGTGACTATCTTATATTGATGGCCCCTAGTTTTGGTCTCACACCACAAGTGTAAAACACCTTTTCTACGTCCAACCTATCAAACCCTTTCATAATTTGAAAGCGCTCTATCAGTCACCCTTCGGCCTTCTTTGTTCTCGAGACAAGAGCCCCAGCCTATCCATCTTTCCCGATAGGTATAACCTCGCAGTTCTTGGACCATCCTTCTCTCCTGCTCCAGTCAGTCCCGGTGCTACTCTGCCCTCTGGTTCTTGGCCAGGTTTCCAGGTGTTTTCCCCACTCTCTGGCTCTCGAGTGCAGCAACTGTGTGATGTCTGCCCTCCCTCACCCCTTTCCTGCAGCTACCGATCTTTGTTGGATGTAGCAGCGGCCAGGAAGAGGCAGATTCTGCTGGTGCTGCACCCAAGGCACATGTGAGAAAAGAGTCTAACAAGCGAGAGTCTAACTACTGTACCTTGATATTCAACGGCATTACCATCGCCGAATCCCCCACCATCAACATCCTGGGGGTCACCATTGACCAGAAACTTAACTGGATCAGCCACATAAATACTGTGGCAACAAGAGCAGTTCAGAGGCTGGGTATTCTGCAGCGAGTGTCTCACCTCCTGACTCCCCAAAGCCTTTCCATCATCTACAAGGCACAAGTCAGTAGTGTGATGGAATACTCTCCACTTCCCGGGATGAGTTGCAGCTCCAACAAAACTCAAGAAGCTCGACACCATCCAGGACAAAGCACCCAGCTTGATTGGCACCCCATCCACCAACATAAACATTCACTCCCTCCACCACCCTGGCTGCAGTGTGTACCATCTACAAGATGCACTGCAGCAACTCGCAAGGCTTCTTCGGCAGCACCTCCCAAACCCGCGACCTCTACCACCTAGAAGGACAAGGGCAGCAGGTGCGTGGGAACACCATCACCTCCACATTCCCCTCCAAGTCACATACCATCCTGACTTGGAAATATATCGGCCGTTCCTTCATCGTCGCTGGGTCAAAATCCTGGAACTCCCTCCCTAACAGCACTGTGGGAGCACCTTCACCACACGGACTGCAGCGGTTCAAGAAGGCGGCTCATCACCACCTTCTCGAGGGCAATCAGGGACGGGCAATAAATGCCGGCCTTGCCAGCGATGCCCACATTCCTTGAATGAATATATAAAAAAAAGAGTGAGTGAGTGCTAGCGGGCAATTAACTTTAGAGGACATCAGAAGAGAACTCAGGAGGGATATATTGGCCTCGGAGAGGGAGCAGTGCAGAATGATAACGGGGCTAAAGTGTCACATTATGAGGACAGGTTGCTCAGACTGGGCTGGTATTCCCTCGAGTATCGACAATTAAGGGCTGATCTGATTGAGGTGTTTAAAATGATAAAGGGATTCGACAGGATAAATAGAGAGAAACAATTTCCTCTGGTGGGGGAGTCCAGAACAAGGGGCAGAACCTTAAAATTAGAGCCAGGCCGTTCAGGGGTGATGTCAGGAAGCACTTCTTCACACAAAGGGCAGTGGGAATCTGGGACTCTCTCCCCCAAATGGCTGTGGAAGCTGGAGGTCAATTGGAGCTTTTGAGTCTGAAATCGATAGATTGTTGTTGGGTCAGGGGATCGAGGGATACGGAACAAAGGTACTGATCAGCTGTGAATGGTGGAACAAACTCGAGGGGCTGAATGGGCCTCCTCTTGTTCCTGTGTAACAGGCTCGAGGGGCTGAATCGCCTCCTCCTGTTCCTGTGTAACAGGCTTGAGGAGTTGAATGGGCCTCCTCCTGTTCCTGTGTAACAGGCTCGAGGGGCTGAATGGGCCTCCTCCTGTTCCTGTGTAACAGGCTCGAGGGGCTGAATGACTCCCTCCTGTTCCTGTGTAACAAACTCAAGGGGTTGAATGGGCCTCCTCCTGTTCCTGTGTAACAGGCTCGAGGGGCTGAATGGGCCGCCTCCTGTTCCTGTGTAACAGGCTCGAGGGGCTGAATGACTCCCTCCTGTTCCTGTGTAACAAACTCGAGGGGCTGAATGGCCTCCTCCTGTTCCTGTGTAACAGGCTCAAGGGACTGAATGGCCTCCTGTTCATGTGTAACAGGCTCAAGGTGTCTCTCAATCGTTTCTCTATCGATCGCTTCTCGCCTACTCATCCCAATCTTGCACTGGGGGTCTTGGCCCTTCCCCCGAGCTTCTCGATTAGAGTCAGAGTTTGCAACACTCCAATGTTACAGTACAATACGATTAAAGTCGGTGTGCATGAATTGATTAAAACTGGCTACACTCATTGTCAGCTACACTGTAACCTGGATGGACTAATAGCTGCTCAATAACTTCATTATATCTGATTGGCGTGATGCGTCAGGAGGAACGGACCCTCAGACTGAGTGTTGGAGTCTCTGTGCAGTAGACTCCCAGGCCTCCGTGGGGCAGAACCTCAGTCATTCCCTTACAACTCCGCAGTTACCCCGAGACACTCCTACAGCACACTGGTTTAAACCCTGCGCCCTCTCTCAGCTGCTCTCCGAGCTTCTGTTCGCTTTACTTGTCTCTAACCCTGGCTCTGTGCTCCACTGAGAGTCTCGGCTCTTCCCTGAGAGGATTTTCATTTCTTGAATCGAGAGAAAACTTTTGTTTCAGATTTGTGATTTTTTTTTGCCTCGATTGTTTTTTCTTGTATTTCTGAGTTTTTACAGAATTGTAAATGTTTGTAAATCTGGGATTTCTCCCTGATTTATCCAGTCAGAGCAAAATGGAAAGTTTCAGAAGAAGTTTCCAGACGGTTATTGGTGTTGTGCCTGTCTGTGTATTGGGTTTTCTCCATTCATAAGAAATAGGTGCAGGAGTCGGACTTTGGGCCCCTTGAGCCTGCTCCGCCAATCAGTGAGATCACAGCTGATCATCGACCTCAACTCCACTTTCCAGCTGATCCCCATATTCCTTGATTGCCCAGAGTCTAAACATCTATCGATCTCAGCCTTGAATATACCCAACAACTCAACATCCACAGCCCCCTGGGGGAAAGAATTCCAAAGATTCACCACCACAGCTCTGGAACTTTGGCCCTGAACATAAGAACATAAGAACATAAGAAATAGGAGCAGGAGTAGGCCATACGGCCCCTCGAACCTGCTCTGCCATTTAATAGCTGATCCGATCACGGACTCAGGTCCACTCCCCTGCCCGCTCCCCATAACTCATTATTCCCTTATCAGTTAAGAAACTGTCCATCTCTGTCTTAAATTTATTCAATGCCCAGCTTTCACAGCTCTCTGAGGCAGCGAATTCCACAGATTTACAACCCTCTGAGAGAAGAAATTTCTCCTCATCTCAGTTTTAAATGGGCGGTCCCTTATTCTAAGATTATGCCCCCTATTTCTAGTCTCCCCGATCAGTGGAAACATGCTCTCTGCATCCACCTTGTCAAGACCTCTCATAATCTTATACGTTTCGATAAGATCACCTCTTATTCTTCTGAATTCCAATGAGTAGAGGCCCAACCTACTCAACCTTTCCTCATAAGTCAACCCCCTCATCTCCGGAATCAACCTAGTGAAGCTTCTCTGAACTGCCTCCAAAGCAAGTAGATCCTTTCGTAAATACGGATTCGTCCTTACTATACAGTATAAATGCACACGAGGCCCATGCTTGAGAGAAGGTCAGTCTGTGACCTGTCCTTTATTCCTTAGCACTCAAGTGCTGGAAGTGGGTGGAACTTCCCCTTTATAACCTGAAGGTCCAGGTTAGGAATGTCTCCCACAAGTTCACCACCTAGTGGTCATTGTTCTCACAGTGTACAACTTAGGTCAGATTATACGTGGGTTGCAATGCTGGTTGAATACATGACAAAAACAGTACGCAGTATTCCAGGTGTGGCCTCATCATGTATACCTGTAGCAAGACGTCCCGGCTTTTATACTCCATCCCCTTTGCAATAAAGGCCAAGATTCCATTGGCCTTCCTGATCACTTGCTGTACCTGCATATTAACCTTTTGTGTTTCATGCGCTGTACCCCCAGGTCCCGCTGTACGGCAGCACTTGGCAATCTTTCTCCATTTAAATAATGACTTGCTCTTTGATTTTTTCCTGCCAAAGTGCATAACCTCACACTTTCCAACATTATACTCCATCTGCCAAATTTTTGCCCACTCACTTAGCCTGTCTATGCCCTTTTGCAGATTTTTTATGTCCTCCTCACACATTGCTTTTCCTCCCATCTTTGTATCATCAGCAAACTTGGCTACGTTATACTCGGTCCTTTCTTCCAAGTCGTTAATATAAATTGTAAATAGTTGGAGTCCCAGCACTGATCCCTGTGGCTCCCAACTAGTTACTGATTACCAACCCGAGAATGAACCATTTATCCCGACTCTGTTTTCTGTTAGTTAGCCAATCCTCTATCCATGATAATATATTACCCCCAATCCCGTGAACTTTTATCTTGTGCAGTAACCTTTTGTGTGGCACCTTGTCAAATGCCTTCTGGAAGTCCAAATACACCACATCCATTAGTTCCCCTTTATCCACCCTGTTCATTACACCCTCAAAGAATTCCAGCAAATTTGTCAAACATGACTTCCCCTTCATAAATCCATGTTGACTCTGCCTGACCGAATTATGCTTTTCCAAATGCTTCTCTAATAATGGACTCCAACATTTTCCCAACCACAGATGTACGGCTCACTGGTCTACAGTTTCCTGCTTTTTGTCTGCCTCCTTTTTTAAATAAGGGCGTTACATTTGCAGTTTTCCAATCTGCTGGGACCTCTCCAGAATCCAGTCAATTTTGGTAAATTACAACCAATGCATCCACTATCCCTGCCATTACTTCTCTAGGATGCAAGCCATCAGATCCAGGGAATTTATACGCCTTAGTCCTATTATCTTACTGAGTACCACCTCCTTAGTGATTGTGATTGTGTTACGTTCCTTCCTCCCTACAGCCCCTTGACTATCTACTGTTGGGATTAAGGTCCTCTACCTTAAAGACTGATAGAAAATATTTGTTCAGAGTTTCTGCCATCTCCATGTTCCCCGTTACTAATTCCCCGGTCTCGTCCTCTAAGGGACCAACATTTACTTTAGGCACTCTTTTTCTTTTTATATATCAATAGAAACTCTTGCTATTTGTTTTTATATTTCATGCTAGTTTACTTTCATAGTCTATCTTTCCTTTCTTAATCATTTTTTTAGTCATTCTTTGCTGGTTTTTAAAAGCTTCCCAATCTTCTGTCCTCTCACTAGTTTTGGCCACTTTGTATGCCCTTGTTTTAAATTGGACATCATCTTTTATTTCTTTAGTTAGCCATGGATGGCTATCTTTTCTTTTACACCCTTTCCTCCTCACTGGAATATTTTTTTTTGAGAGTTGTGAAATATTTCCTTAAATGTACGCCACTGTTCATCAACCATCCTACACTTTAATCTATTTTCCCAGTCCACTTTAGCCAACTCTCTGTCCATCCTTTAAAAGCTTTGAATATACAAACGATGATGAGATGAAAGCGAACAGCTGATCAATCCAGCCTGTCCCATATAACAACAACAACAGCATCTTGTATTTATATAATGCCTTTAACGTAGTAAAACATTCCAAGGTGCTTCACAGGTTTCGGGAGGGAATTCGAGAGCTTTGGTTCTAGGTATCTGAAGGCATGGCCACCAATGGCAGAGTGATTAAAATTGGCAATGCAAGGCCAGAATTGGAGGAACGCAGAGATCTCGGGGGGTTGTGGGGCTGGAGGAGATTACAGAGATAGGGAGGGGGTGAGAGCCATGGAGGGATTTGAACACAAGGATGAGAATTTTAATGTAGAGGCATTGCCCAACTGGGAGCCAATGTAGGTCAGCGAGCACAGGGGGTGATGGGTGAGCGGGACTCAGTGCGAGTTAGGACACAGACAGCGAGTACAGGGGGTGATGGGTTAGAGGGACTCGGTGTGAGTTAGGACACGGGCAGTGAGCACAGAGGGTGATGGGCGAGCGGGACTGGGTGCGAGTTAGGACATGGGCAGTTTGCACAGGGGGTGATGGGTGAGCGGGACTGGGTGCGAGCTAGGACACGGGGCAGCAGAGTTTTGTATGAGTTCAATTTAGGGAAAGAAAGAAAAAGACTTGCATTTATATAGTGCCGTTCACGACCACCAGACATCCCAAAGCGCTTTACAGCCAATAAAGTGCTTTTGGAGTGTAGTCACTGTTGTAATGCAGGAAACACAGCAGCCAAGTTTGCACACAGCAAGCTCCCACACACAGCAATGTGAAAATGACCAGATAGTCTGTTTTAGTGATGTTGCTTGAGAGGTAAATATTGGTCAGGACACCGGGGACAACTCCCCTGCTCTAGATAGTAACGTGGGATCTTTTGCATCTACCTGAGAGGGCAAACGGGGCCTCGGTTTAACGTCTCATCTGAAAGACAGCAACTCCGACAGTGCGGCTCCCTCAGTACTGCCCCTCCGACAGAGCAGCACTCCCACAGTACTGTCCCTCCGACACTGCAGCACTCCATCAGTACTGTCCCTCCAACAGTGCGGCGTTCCCTCAGTACTGCCCTTCTGACAGTGCGGCGCTCCCTCAGTACAGCCCCTCAGATAACGTAGCGCTCCCGCAGTACTGCCCCTCTGACAGTACAGCACTCCCTCAGTACTGCCCTTCTGACAGCGTAGCGTTCCCACAGTACTGCCCTTCTGACAGTGCAGCACTCCCTCAGTACTGACCATCCGACAGTGCAATGTTCTCTCCCTCTCTCTCTCCCTCGCCCTCTCCCCCTCTCTCTTTCTCTTACTCCCTCTCACTTTCCCTCTCCCTCTCTTCCTCCCTCACTCACTCCCTCTCGCCCTCCCTCCCTCTCTCCCTCTCCCTCTATCTCTCTCTATCTCTCTACCTCCCTCCTCTCCCTCTCTCACTCTCTCCCTCGCTCTCTCTTCCCCACTTCCTCTCCCTCCCTCTCCCTCTTATTCTTCCTCTCCTCCTCTCCCTCTCCCTCCCTCTCCCTCTCTCTCCCCCGCTGTCGCTATCTCTCCCTCTTGCTTTCCCTCTCTCTCCCTCTTTCTCCCTCACTTTCTCTCCCACTCCCTCTCTCTTGCCTCCTCCTCCCCCCTCTCTCTCTCTTTCTCTCCCTCTCCATCTATCTCTCTCCCTCTATCTCTCTCCCTCTTCCACTCTCCCTCTCTCTCTGTCTCCCTCTCTCTCTCTCTCTCTCCCTATCTCACTCTCCCTCTCTCCCCCTCTCTCGCTCTCTCTTTCTCAGTCTCTCCCTCTATCTCTCTCTCTCACTCTCCCGCTTTCCCTCCCTCTTTATCCAATCCATCGGGAGCTAAGCAGCCATCTATTATCCTGGGAGATTATTCCGATGGGAATGTTATTCACACCGCTGGGATCCTCAATGTCTTCAATCTTTCATCCCGAGACCATTCCTCTGGGATTTGAAGAATTTCCGCACCGAGCTCTTTTTTTCTGAAATCAAACGCGGTCAGGTGAATTCCTGTAATAAATCAGCAGCAGATTTAATCAAACCCAGAGTGGGAGCAGCAGCCCGAGCCATGCACAGAGCCGGCCAGATATTACATGAAACAAGCTTCCCTCAGCACGTTTCACAGAGAGGGTCACTGCCAGCAATCATCAGTTAGATAGGTCCAGTACGTCCTGTTCAATCACACACCTCCCCATAGCCCTAACTTCACCTACCCATATCCCCAACCCCACCGACTCACCTTCTCCCCATATCCCCAACCCCACCTCTCCACCTTCTCCCCATATCCCCAACCCCACCTACTCACCTTCTCCCCATATCCCCAACCCCACCTCTCCACCTTCTCCCCATATCCCCAACCCCACCTACTTACCTTCTCCCCATATCCCCAACCCCACCTACCCACCTTCTCCCCATATCCCCAAACCCACCGACCCACCTTCTCCCCATATCCACTAACCCGCCTACCCATCTTCTCCATATATCCCCCAAACCCACCTTCTCCCCTTATCTCCAACCCCACCTACCCACAATCTTCCCATATCCCCAACCCCACCTACCCACCTTCTCCCCATATCCCCAACCCCACCTACCCACCTTCTCCCCATATCCTCAACCCCACCTTCCCACCTTCTCCCCATAACCCCAACCCCACCTACCCACCTTCTCCCCATGTCCCACAACCCCACCTACCCACCTTCTCCCCATATCCTCAACCCTACCTACCCACCTTCTCCCCATAACCACAACCCCACCTACCCACCTTCTCCCCATAACCCCAACACCATCTACCCACCTTCTCCCCATATCCTCAACCCTACCTTCCCACCTTCTCCCCATAACCCCAACCCCACCTACCCACCTTCTCCCCATGTCCCACAACCCCACCTACCCACCTTCTCCCCATAACCTCAACCCTACCTACCCACCTTCTCCCCATAACCACAACCCCACCTACCCACCTTCTCCCCATAACCCCAACCCCATCTACCCACCTTCTCCCCATATCCTCAACCCTACCTACCCACCTTCTCCCCATAACCCCAACCCCACCTACCCACCTTCTCCCCATAACCCCAACCCCACCTACCCACCTTCTCCCCATAACCCCAACCCCATCTACCCACCTTCTCCCCATATCCCCCAACCCCACCTACCCACCTTCTTCCCATATCCCCAATCCCACCCTCCCACCTCCTCCCCATATCCCCCAACCCCAATTACTGAGGGCTGTAGGGTATATCAGTGTTAAAGTGAGGGGTGTGCGGTATATCAGAGTATTACAGGGAGGGGTATGGCCAATATCAGAGTGTTACAGTGAGGGGTGCGGTGTATATCAATTTTACAGTGAAGGGTGTGGGATCTGTCAGTGTTACAGTGAGGGGTATGGGGTATATTAGTGTTACAGTGAGGGGTGTAGGAATATCAGTGTTACAGTAAGGGATATGGGGTATATCATCTTTACAGTGAGGGTGTGGGGTGTATCAGTGTTACAGTGAGGGGTGTGGGGTATATCTGAGTATTACACTGAGGGGTGTGGGGTATATCATTGTTACAGTGAGGGGTGTGGGGTATATCAGATTGTTACAATGAGGGGTGTGGGGTATATCAATTTTACAGTGAGGGGTGTGGGATATGTCAGTGTTACAGTGAGGGGTGTGGAGTATATCAGTGTTACAGTAAGGGGTGTGGGGTATATCAGAGCGTTACGGTGAGAGGTGTGGGGTATATCAGTGTTACAGTTAGTATGCAGATTCAGCAAGTGATCAGGAAGACCAATGGAATCTTGGAATTATTGCAAAGGGGATGGAGTATAAAGCAGGTAAGTCTTCCTACAGTTATTCAGGGTCTTGGTGAGGCCACACATGGAATACTGCATGCAGTTTTGGTTTCCATATTTGCAAAAGGATATACTTGCTTTACAGGCAGTTCAGAGAAGGTTCACTAGGTTGATCCCGGAGAAGATGGGTGTGACTTATGAGGAAAGGTTGAGGAGGTTGGGCCTGTACTCATTGGAATTCATGAGAGGTGATCTTATCGAAACATATTAGATTATGAGGGGGCAGAGAGGATGTTTCCACTGATAGGTGTGACTAGAACTAGGGTGCATAATCTTAGAATAAGGGGCCACCCATTTAAAACTGAGATGAGGAGAAATTTCTTCTCTCAGAGGGTTGTAAATCTGTGGAATTCGCTGCCTCAGAGCGCTGGGTCATTGAATAAATTTAAGACAGAGATAAACAGTTTCTAAACCAATAAGGGATTAAGGGGTTATGGTGAGCGGGCAGGGAAGTGGACCTGAGTCCATGATCAGATCAGCCATGATCGTATTAAATGGTGGAGCAGGCTCGAGGGGCTGTATGGCCTACTCCTGCTCCTATTTCTTATGTTCTTATGTTCTTTTGTGTGCGGGGTATATCAGAGTGTTAATGTGAGAGGTGCGGGGTATATCAGAGTGTTACAGTGAGGGGTGTGGGGTATGTCAGTATTACAGTAAGGGAAGTGGGGTATATCAGAGTGTTATGGTGAGAGGTATGGGGTATATGTGTTACGGTTAGTATGCAGATTCAGCAAGTGATCAGAAAGGCCAATGGAATCTTGGACTTTATTGCAAAGGGGATGGATTAAAAAACAAGTAAGTCTTGCTACAGTTATACAGGATCTTGGTGAGGCCACACCTGGAATACTGCATGCAGTTTTGGTTTCCATATTTAGGAAAGGATATACTTGCTTTGGAGGAAGTTCAGAGAAGATTCACGAGGTTGATCCCGGAGATGTGGGGGTGACTTATGAGGAAACGTTAAGGAGGTTGGGCCTCTACTCATTGGAATTCATGAGAGGTGATCTTATCGAAACTTATTAGATTATGAGGGGTCTTGACAAGGAGGATGCAGAGAGGATGTTTCCACTGATAGGGAAGACTTGAACTAAGGAGCATAATGTTAGAATAAGGGGCCACTCATGTAAAACTGAGATGAGGAGGAATTTCTTCTCTCAGAGGGTTGTAATTCTGTGGAATTTGCTGCCTCAGAGAGCTGTGGAAGCCGGGATATTGAATAACTTTAAGATAGAGATAGACAGTTTCTGAACCGGTAAGGGATTAAGGGGTTATGGTGAGCGGGCAGGGAAGTGGACCTGAGTCCATGATCAGATCAGCTATGACCGTATTAAATGGCGGTGCAGGCTCGAGAGCCGTATGGCCAACTCCTGCTCCAATTCTTATGTTCTTATATTCTTTGGCGTGCGGGGTATATCAAAGTGTTGTAGTGAGTGGTGCGGGTTATATCCGAGTGTTACAGTGTGGGGTGTGGGACATATTAGTAGTACAGTGAGTGATGCGGGGTATATCAGCGTGTTACGGTGAGAAGTGTGAGGTATATCAGTGTTACTGCGAAGGGTGTGGGTTATATCAGAGTGTTATGGTAAAGGGTGTGGGTTATATCAGAGTGTTACGGTGAGAGGTGTGGGATATATCAGTGTTATAGTGAGGGGTGTGGTGTATATCAGAGTGTGACAGTGAGGGATATGGGGTATGACAGAGTTACAGTGAGGGGTGCCGGGTATATCAGAGTGTTACAATGAGGGGTGTGGTGTATATCAATTTTACAGTGGGGGGTGTGGGATATGTCAGTGTTACAGTGAGGGGTGTGTGGTATATCAGCTTTACAGTGAGGGTGTGGGGTATATCAGTGTTAAAGTAAGGGTGTGGGGTATATCAGTGTTACAGTGAGGGGTTTGGGATATATCAATGTGTTACAGTGAGAGATGTGGGTTATATCAGAGTTACAGTGAGGAGTGTGGAGTATATCAGATTGTTACAGCGAGGGGTGTGGGGTATATCAGTGATACAGTGAGGGGTGTGGGGTATATCAGAGTTTTACAGTGGGGGTATGGTGTATTTCAGTGTTACAGTGAGGTGTGTGGTGTTTCTCAGAGTGTTACAGTGAGGGGTATTGGGCATATCAGTGTTACAATGAGCAGTGTGGAGTATACCGGTGTGTTACAGTGCGGGGTGTGGAGTATATCAGTGTTACAGTAAGGGGTGTGGGGTTTATCAGTGTTACAGTTAGTATGCAGATTCAGCAACTGCTCACGAAGGCCAATAGAATCTTGGATTTATTGCGAAGGGGATGGAGTATAAAAGCAGGTAAGTCTTGCTACAGTTTACACAGTGTTGGTGAGGCCACACCTGGAATACTGCGTGCAGTTTTGGTTTCCGTATTTACAAAAGAATATACTTGCTTTGGAGGCAGTTCAGAGAAGGTTCACTAAGTTGATCCCGGAGATGATGGGGATGACATGAGGAAAGGTTGAGGACATTGGGCCTGTACACATTGGAATTCAGAAGAATGAGAGGTGATCTTATCAAAACATATAAGATTATGAGGGGGCTTGACAAGGTGGATGCAGAGAGGAGTTTCCACTGATGGGGGAGATTAGAACTAGGGGACATAATCTTAGAATAAGGGGCCACCCATTTAAAACTGAGATGAGGAGAAATTTCTTCTCTCATAGAGTTGTACATCTGTGGAATTCGCTGCCGCAGAGAGCTGTGGAAGCTGGGACATTGAATAAATTTAAGAAAGAGATAAACAGTTTCTAAACCAACAAGGGATTAAGAGGTTATGGGAAGCGGGCAGGGAAGTGGACGTGAGTCCTTGATCAGATCAGCAATGATCGTATTAAATGGCGGAGCAGGCTCGAGGGGCAGTATGACCTACTCCTGCTCCTATTTCATATGTTCTTATGTTCTTTTGGGTGCGACGTATATCAGAGTGTTACAGTGAGGGTGCAGGTTATATCAGAGTGTTACAGTGAGGGATGTGGGGTATATCAGAGTGTTACGTTGAGAGGTGTGGGCTATATCAGTGTTACAGTGAGGAGTGTGGGGTATATCAATGTTACGATGAGGGGTGCGGGGTATATAAGAGTGTTAATGTGAGAGATGTTGGGTATATCAGTGTTACGGTGAGAGGTGTGAGGTATATCAGTGTATTACAGTGAGGGCTGTGGAGTATATCAGTGTTACATTAAGGGGTGTGGGGTATATCAGAGTGTTACTGTGAGGGGTGTGGGGTATATCGTTGTTTTACAGTGAGGTGTGTGGGGTATATCATTGTTACAGTGAGGGGTGTGGGGTATATCAATGTTACGATGAGGGGTGCGGTGTATATCAGAGTGTTACGGTGAGAGATGTCGGGTATATCAGTGTTGTGGTGAGAGGTGTGAGGTATATCAGTGTGTTGCAGTGAGGAGTGTTGAGTATATCAGTGTTACATTAAGGGGTGTGGAGTATATCAGAGTGTTACTGTGAGGGGTGTGGGGTATATCAGTGTGTTACAGTGAGGAGTGTGGGGTATATCAATGTTACAGGGAGGGGTGTGGGGTATATCGTTGTTTTACAGTGAGGTATGTGGGGTATATCATTGTTACTGTGAGGGGTGTGGGGTACATCAATGTTACGATGAGGGGTGCGGGGTATATCGGAGTGTTACGGTGAGAGATGTCGGGTATATCAGTGTTGTGGTGAGAGGTGTGAGGTATATCAGTGTGTTACAGTGAGGGGTGTTGAGTATCTCAGTGTTACATTAAGGGGTGTGGAGTATATCAGAGTGTTACGGTGGGAGGTGTGGGGTATATGTGTTACAGTTAGTATGCAGATTCAGCAAGTGATCAGGAAGGCCAATGAAATCTTGGACTTTATTGCAAAGGGGATGGAGTATAAAAGCAGGGAAGTCTTGCTACAGTTATACAGGGTATTGGTGAGGCCACACCTGGAATACTGCGTGCAGTTTTGGTTTCCAATTTTTACGAAAGAATATACTTGCTTTGGAGGCAGTTCAGAGAAGGTTCATGAGGTTGATCCCGCAGCAGATGGGGGTGACTTATGAGGAAAGGTTAAGGAGGTTGGGCCTGTACTCATTGGAATTCATGAGAGGTGATCTTATCAAAACATTTTAGATTATGAGGGAGCAGAGAGGATGTTTCCACTGATAGGTGAGACTAGAACTAGGGGGCATAATCTTAGAATAAGGGGCCACCCATTTAAAACTGAGATAGGAGAAATTTCTTCTCTCAGAGGGTTGTAAATCTGTGGGATTCGCTGCCTCAGAGAGCTGGGACATTGAATAAATTTAAGACAGAAATAAACAGTTTCTAAACCGATAAGGGATTAAGGGCTTCTGGTGAGCGGGCAGGGAAGTGGACCTGAGTCCATGATCAGATCAGCCATGATCGTATTAAATGGAGGAGCAGGCTCGAGGGACCGTATGGCCTACTCCTGCTCCTATTTCTTATGTTCTTATGTTCTTTTGGGTGCAGCGTATATCAGACTGTTAATGTGAGGGGTGCAGTGTATATCAGTGTGTTACCGTGAGAGGTATGGAGTATATCAATATTACATTAAGGGGTGTGGGGTACATCAAAGTGTTACGGTGAGAGGTGTGGGGTATATGTGTTACGGCGAGGGGTATGGGTTATATCAGAGTGTATGGTAAGGGGTGTGGGTTATATCAGAGTGTTACGTTGAGGGGTGTGGGGTATATCATTGTTACAGTGAGGGGTGTGTTGTATATCAGTGTTACAGTGAGGGGTGTGGTGTATATCAGAGTGTGACAGTGAGGGGTGTGGGGTACATCAGTGTTACAGTGAGAGGTGTGGGGTATATCAGTGTTACAGTGAGGGGTTTGTGGTTAACAATGTGTTACCATGAGAGGTGTGGGTTATATCAGAGTTACAGTGAGGGATGTGGAGTATATCAGATTGTTACAGCGAGGGGTGTGGGGTCTATCAGTCTTACAGTGAGGGGTGTGGGGTATATCAGAGTTACAGTGAGGGATGTGGAGTATATCAGATTGTTACAGCGAGGGGTGTGGGGTCTATCAGTGTTACAGTGAGGTATGTGGTGTATATCAGATTGTTACAGCGAGCGGTGTGGGGTCTATCAGTCTTACAGTGAAGGGTGTGGGGTATATCAGAGTTACAGTGAGGGATGTGGAGTATATCAGATTGTTACAGCGAGGGGTGTGTGGTCTATCAGTCTTACAGTGAGGGGTGTGGGGTATATCAGAGTTACAGTGAGGGATGTGGAGTATATCAGATTGTTACAGCGAGGGGTGTGGGGTCTATCAGTGTTACAGTGAGGTATGTGGTGTATATCAGATTGTTACAGCGAGGGGTGTGGGGTCTATCAGTCTTACAGTGAGGGGTGTGGGGTATATCAGAGTTACAGTGAGGGATGTGGTGTATATCAGATTGTTACAGCGAGGGGTGTGGGGTCTATCAGTCTTACAGTGAGGGGTGTTGGGTATATCAGTGTTTTTCAGTAGGGAGTCTAGGGTATATCAGTGTTACAGTGAGATGTGTGGGTATATTAGTGTGTTATAGAGAGGGGTGTGGAGTTTATCTATGTTACAGTAACGGGTGTGGGGTATTTCAGAGTGTTACACAGAAACATAGAAACATAGAAAATAGGTGCAGGCGTAGACCATTCGGCCCTTCAAGCCTGCACCACCATTCAATAAGATTGTGGCTGATGATTCACCTCAGTATCCCTTTCCTGCTTTCTCTCCATACCCCTTGATCCCTTTAGCCGTAAGGGCCATATCTAACTCCCTCTTGAATATATCCAATGAACTGGCATCAACAACTCTTTGCGGTAGGGAATTCCACAGGTTAATAATTCACTGAGTGAAGAAGATTCTCCTCATCCCTTTATCCTTAGACTGTGTCCGGTGGTTCAGGACTTCCCCAACATAGGGAACATTCTTCCTGCATCTAACCTGTCCAGTCCCGTCAGAATTTTATATATTTCTATGAGATCCCCTCTCATCCTTCTAAACTCCAGTGAATACAGGCCCAGTCGATCCAGTCTCTCCTGATATGTCAGTCCTGCCATCCCAGGAATCAGTCTGGTGAACCTTCGCTGCATTCCCACAAGAGCAAGAACGTCCTTCCTCAGATTAGGAGACCAAAACTGAATACAATGTTCCAGGTGAGGCCTCACCAAGGCCCTGTACAACTGCAGTAAGACCTCCCTGCTCCTATACTCAAATCCCCTAGCTATGAAGCCCAACATACCATTTGCCTTCTTCACCGCTTGCTGTACCTGCATGCCAATTTTCAATGACTGATGTACCATGACACCCAGGTCTCGTTGCACCTCCCCTTTTCCGAATCTGCCACCATTCAGATAATATTCTGCCTTCGTGTTTTTGCCCCCAAAGTGGATAACCTCACATTTAACCGCTTTATACTGCATCTGCCATGCATTTGCCCACTCAACTAACCTGTCCAACTCACCCTACAAGCTCTTAGCATCCTCCTCACAGCTCACACCGCCACCCAACTTAGTGTCATCTGCAAACTTGGAGATATTATACTCAATTCCTTCATCTAAATGATTAATGTATGTTGTAAATAGCTGGGGACCCAGCACTGAGCCCTGTGGCACTCCACTAGTCACTGCCTGCCATTCTAAAAAGGACCCGTTTACCCCAATTCTCTGCTTCTTGTCTGCCAACCAGTTCTCTATCCACGTCAGTACATTACCTCCAATACCATGTGCTTTGATTTTGCACATCAATCTCTTAGGTGGGACCTTGTCAAAAGCCTTTTGAAAGTCCAAATAACCATATCCGCTGGTTCTCCCTTGTCCACTCTACCAGTTACATCCTCAAAAAATTCCAGAAGATTCATCAAGCATGATTTCCCTTTCATAAATCTATGCTGACTTGGACTGATCCTGTCACTGCTTTCCAAATGCGCTGCTATTTCATCTTTAATAGTTAATTGCAACATTTTCCCCACTACTGATGTCAGGCTAACCAGTCTATAATTACCTATTTTGTTACATTAGCTAACCTTCAGTCCATAGGAACTGATACAGAGTCGATAGACTGTTGGAAAATGATCACCAATGCATCCACTATTTCTAGGGCCACTTCCTTAAGTACGCTGGGATGCAGACTATCAGGTGCCAAAGATTTATCGGCCTTCAATGCCATCAATTTGCCTAACACAATTTCCCGGCTAATAAGGATTTCCTTCAGTTCCTCCTTCTCCCTAGACCCTCGGTCCCCTCGTGTTTCTGGAAGGTTATTTGTGTCTTCCTTCGTGAAGACAGAACCAAAGTATTTGTTCAATTCGTCTGCAATTTCTTTGTTCTCCATTATAAATTCACCTGAATCTGACTGCAAGTCTTCACTAATCTTTTTCTCTTCACATATCTATAGAAGCTTTTGCAGTCAGTTTTTGTGTTCCCGGCAAGCTTCCTCTCATACTCTATTTCCCCCCTCCTAATTAAACTCTTTGTCCTCCTCTGCTGAATTCTAAATTTCTCCCAGTCCTCATGTTTGCTGCTTTTTCTGGCCAATTTATATGCCTCTTCCTTGGATTTAACACTATCCTTAATTTCCCTTGTTAGCCACGGTTGAGCCACCTTCCCTGTTTTATTTTTTCTCCAGACAGGACAATTGTTGAAGTTCATCCATGTGATCTTTAAATGTTTGCCATTGCCTATCCATCGTCAACCCTTTAAGTATCAGTTGCCAGTCTATTCTAGCCAATTCACGTCTCATACCATCGAAGTTACCTTTCTTAAGTTCAGGACCCTAGTCTCTGAATTAACTGTGTCACTCTCTATCTTAATAAAGAATTCTACCATATTATGGTCACTCTACCCCAAGGGGCCTCGCACAAGATTGCTAATTAGTCCTTTCTCATTACACATCACCCAGTCTAGGATGGCCAACGCTCTAGTTGGTTCCTCGAAATATTGGTCTAGAAAACCATCCCTAATACATTCCAGGAAATCCTCCTCCATATTGCTACCGGTTTGGTTAGCCCAATCTATATGAAGACTAAAGTCGCCCATGATAACTACTGTACCATTATTGCACGCATTCCTAATTTCTTGTTTGATGCTGTCCCCAACCTCACTACTACAGTTTGGTGGTCTGTACACAAGTCCCATGACCATTTTCTGCCCTTTGGTATTCCGCAGCTCTACCCATACAGATTCCACATCATTCAAGCCAAAGTCCTTCCTTACTATTGCGGTGAGAGGTGTGGGTTTTATCAGTGTTTCAGTTAGTATGCAGATACAGCACGTGATCAGGAAGGCCAATGGAATCTTGGATTTATTGCAAAGAGGATGAAGTATAAAAGCCGGTAAGTATTGCTACAGTTATACAGGGTGTTGGTGAGGCCAAACCTGAAATACTGCATGCAGTTTTGGTTTCCAATTTTTACGAAAGGATATACTTGCTTTGGAGGCTGTTCAGACAAGGTTCACTCTGGTAATCCCGGAGATGATGGGGATGACTTTTGAGAAAAGGTTGAGGAGGTTGGGCCTGTACACATTGGAATTCAGAAGAATGAGAGGGGATCTTATCGAAACATATAAGATTATGAGGGGGCTTGACAAGGTTGATGCAGATAGGATGTTTCCACTGATAGGGGAGATTAGAACTAAGGGGCATAATCTTAGAATAAGAGGACACCCATTTAAAACGGAGATGAGGAGAAATTTCTTCTCTCAGACGGTTGTAAATCTGTGGAATTCGCTGCCTCAGAGAGCTGTGAAAGCCAGGACATTGAATAAATTTAAGAAAGAGATGAACAGTTTCTAAACCAATAAGGGATTAAGAGGTTATGGGGGGGCGGGCAGGGAAGTGGTCCTGAGTCCATGATCAGATCAACCATGATCGTATTAAATGGCGGAGCAGGCTCAAGGGGCCGTATGGCCTGCTCCTGCTCCTATTTCTTATGTTCTTATGTTCTTTTGGTTGTGGGGTATATCAGAGTGTTACAGTGAAGGGTGCAGGTTATATCAGAGCATTACAGTGAGGGGTGTGGGGGTATATCAGAGTGTTACAGTGAGGGGTGTGGGGTATTTCAGTGTTACGGTGAGAGGTGTGGGGGTATATCAGAGTATTACAGTGAGGGGTGTGGGGCATATCAGGTGTTACAGTGAGGGGTGTGGAGCATATCAGTGCTAAATTAAGGGGTGTGGTGTATATCAGAATTTTACGGTGAGTGGTGTCGGATGTATGTGTTAAGGTTAGTATGTAGATTCAGCAAGTGATCAGGAAGGCCAATGAAATCTTGGAATTTATTGCAAAGGGGATGGAGTATAAAACCAGGTAATTCTTGCTACAGTTAAACAGTGTATTGGTGAAGCCACACCTGGAATACTGCATGCAGTTATGGTTTCCAGATTTACGAAAGGATATACTTGCTTTGGAGGCAGTTCAGAGAAGGTTCACTTGGTTGAGCCCGGAGATGAGGGGGATGACTTATGAAGAAAGGTTGAGGAGGTTGGACCTGTACTCATTGGAATTCATGAGAGGTGATCTTATCGAAACATATTACATTATGAGGGGGCTTGAGAAGGTGGATGCAGAGAGGATGTTTCCACTGATAGGTTCGTCTAGAACTAGGGGGCATAATCTTAGAATAAGTGGTCACCCATTTAAAACTGAGATGAGGAGGAATTTCTTCTCTCAGAGGATTGTAATTCTGTGGAATTCGCTGCCTCAGGGAGCTGTGGAAGCTGGGACATTGAATAAATTTAAGACAGAGATAGACAGTTTCTAAACCGATAAGGGATTAAGGGGTTATTGTGAGCGGGCATGGAGGTAGACCTGAGTCCATGATCAGATCAGCCATGAGGGGCCGTATGGCTTACTCCTGCTCCTATTTCTTATGTTCTTATGTTCTTATGCGTGCGGGGTGTATCAGAGTGTTGCAGTGAGGGGTGTGGGTTATATCAGAGTGTTACAGTGAAGGCTGTGGGATATATCAGTATTAAAGTGAGTGATGCAGGATATATCAGAGTGCTACGGTGAGAGGTGTGGGGTATATCAGTGTTACAGTGAGGGTGTGGGTTATATCAGAGTGTCATGGTGAGAGGTGTAGGGTATATCAGTGTTACAGTCAGGCGTGTGGAGTATATCAGTGTTACAGTGAGGGGTGTGGGGTATATCAGTGTGTTACAGTGAGGGGTGTGCCCTATATCAGAGTGTTACAGTGAGGGGTGTGTATATAAGTTTTACAGTGAGTGGTGTGGGATATATCAGTGTTACAGTGAGGGTGTGGGTTATATCAGAGTGTTATGGTGTGGGGTGTGGGTATATCAGAGTGTCATGGTGAGAGGTGTAGGGTATATCAGTGTTACAGTCAGGCGTGTGGAGTATATCAGTGTTACAGTGAGGGGTGTGGGGTATATCAGTGTGTTACAGTGAGGGGTGTGCCTATATCAGAGTGTTACAGTGAGGGGTGTGTATATAAGTTTTACAGTGAGTGGTGTGGGATATATCAGTGTTACAGTGAGGGCTATATCAGTTTTATAATGAGGGTGTGGGGTATATCAGTGTTACAGTAAAGGATATGGGGTATATCAGAGTGTTACAGTGAGGGGTGTGGGGTATATCAGTGTTACGGTGAGGCGTGTGAAGTATATCAGTGTTACAGTGAGGGGTGTGGGATTTATCAGTGTTACAGTGAGGGGTGTGGGGTATATCGGTGTTACAGTGAGAAGTGTGGGGTATATCAGAATTACAGTGAGGTATGTGGAGTTTAGCAAATTGTTACAGTGAGTGGTGTGGGGTATATCATTGTTACAGTGAGGGGTGTCGGGTATATCAGTGTTAGTGTGAGGGCGTGGGGTATATCAGTGTGTCACAGTGAGAAGTGTTGGGTATATCAGTGTTACAGTGAGGGATGTGGGGTGTATCATTGTTTTACAGTGAAGAGTGTGGAGTATATCAGTCTTACAGTGAGGGGTGTGAGGTATCTCAATGTTACGATGAAGGGAATGGGGTATATTAGTGTTACAGTGAGGGTCGTGGGGTATCAGTGTTACAGTGAGAGGTGTGCGGTATATCAGAGTATTACAGTGAGGGCTGTGGGGTATATCAGTGTTACAGTGAGGGGTGTGGTGTATATCAGACTGTTACAGTGAGAGGTGTGAGGTATATCAGTGTAACAGTTAGTATGCAGACACAGCACGTGATCAGGAAGACCAATGGAATCTTGGACTTTATTGCAAAGGGGATGGAGTATAAAAGCAGGTAATTCTTGCTACAGTTATACAGGGTCTTGATGAGACCACACATGGAATACTGCGTGCAGTTCTGGTTTCCATATTTACAAAAGGACATACTTGCTTTGGAGGCAGTTCAGAGAAGGTTCACTAGGTTGATCCCAGTGAGGTCTATAAATTTATCAATGGCAGAGGAGAGGCAGCGGCAGTCAGAGAGGCGGGAGTTTGGGGCATTGGTGAGGCCTATAAAGGCCAGCTGGTGCAGCTGCAGTGCGGAGAGAAGGCAAAAAAGAAGTAGAAAGAAATCGAAAGTGATATGTCCTTACTATACAGTATAAATGCACACGAGGCCCATATTTGAGAGAAGGTCACTCTGTGACCAGTTACCTTTATTACCAAGACCTCAAGTGATGAAGGTGGGTGGATCTTCCCCTTTTATACCTGAAAGTCCAGGTTAGGAGTGTCTCCCACAAGTTCACCCCCTTGTGGTCAATGTTCTCAAGGTGTACAACTTAGGTCAGCTTATACATGGGTTACAATGATAGTTGAATACATGACATCACCTCCCCTCCAAAGTCTTATTGGGATCACAGGTTAAGTCTCTCTGGTGGTTTACGCTCCCTTGTAGAGCGCCTGAGTTGGGGCTCCGGTTGTTGGGCACTGGCCTGAGTGTCTGCTGTTTGCGGTGCCCACAGTGACTGGGCTCTCCGCCACTTGGTTCCGGTGTTCGGTCACCTGTGGTGGAGTAAACTCTACGTCGTGTTCTTCATCTGCTACTTCTATGTGGTTGCTGAACCTCTTTTTAGTTTGATCCACATGTTTGCGGCAGATTTGTCCATTGGTAAGCTTAACTACCAAAACCCTATTCCCCTCTTTGGCAATCACAGTGCCTGCAAGCCATTTGGGCCCTGCAGTGTAATTAAGGACAAAAACAGGGTCATTGACATCAATACATCGCGCCCTCGCATTCCTGTCATGGTAGTCACATTGTGACTGACGCCTGCTCTCAACAATTTCTTTCATAGTGAGGTGTATAAGGGATAACCTTGTTTTGAGCGTCCTTTTCATTAGCAGCTCTGCGGGTGGAACCCCTGTGAGCAAGTGTGGTCGGGATCTATTGGCCAACAGGAGGCGTGATATGCGGCTTTGTAAGGAACCCCCCTTGGATTCTGAGCATCCCCTGTTTGATTATCTGCACTGCTCATTCTGCCTGGCCATTTGAGGCCGGCTTGAACGGTGCCATTCTGACATGGTTGATTCCATTGCCTGCCATGAAGTCCTGGAATTCAGTGCTTGTGAAGCACGGGCCATTGTCGCTGACCAAGGCATCAGGTAGACCATGGGCTGTGAACATTGCCCGTAGACATTCTACCATGGCAGAGGATGTGCTTGAATTTAAAATGGCACACTCAATCCATTTGGTGTAGGTGTCTACTACAACCAAAAACATGTTTTCCATGGAAGGACCTGCGTAGTCCACATGGATGCGTGACCATGGCTTGGCGGGCCAAGACCAGGGACTAAGGGGGGCTTCCCTGGGTGTGTTGCCCAGCTGAGCACACGTGTGCACCTGCGAACACAAAGTTCCAAGTCTGCATTTATGTGTGACCTGGCAATTGCCTTCATCATGAAAATGCGCGGGTGCTCATTGTGAAGTTCCCTGATAAACATCTCTCTGCCCTTCTGGGGCATGACGACTCTGTTTCCCCACAATAGGCAATCGGCCTGAATCGAGAGTTCATCCTTGCACCTATGAAACGGTTTAAATTCCTCAGGGCATGCCCCGTAAGTGGCTCCCCAGTCCCCATTCAGGACACATTTCTTAACTAAAGACAATAGTGGGTCTTTATTTGTCCAGACTTTAATCTGATGGGCTGTCACGGGTGAGCCTTCACTTTCGAAAGTTTCAACAGCCATGACCACCTCAGCATCATGCTCAGTTGTCCCCTCAGTGGTGGCTAATGGGAGCCTGCTGAGTGCATCGGTGCAGTTTTCGGTGCCCGGTCTGTGCCGAATTGTGTCGTCATAGGCGGCTAACATGAGTGCTCACCTCTGTATGCGGGCCGATGCGTTTGCATTTATGGCCTCAGCCAAAAGGGACGTTAGGAGTTTGTGATCTGTCTCCAGCTCAAATTTCCTGCCAAACAGGTACTGGTGCATCTTTTTTACTGCATATACACATGCTAGCGCTTCCTTTTCTACAATCCCTTAGTCCCTTTCTGCCTGGGACAGATTTCTGGAGGCATAAGCTACCGGCTGTAACTGACCCTTGGCATTCACATGCTGCAACACACACCCGACCCCATAGGACGATGCATCGCACGTTAAAACAAATTTATTACATGGTCATATAAAGTTTAACAGTTTGTTGGAGCATAACAAATTGCGTGCTCTATCAAAAGCCCTTTCCTGGCTGTCCCCCCAGACCCAATCGCGACCTTTGCATAAGAGCACGTGTACCGGCTCTAACAGCGTGCTCAATTTGGGAAGAAAGTTACCAAAATAGTTCAGGAGTCCCAGGAACGAACGCAGCTCCGTCGTGTTAAGGGGTCTGGGTGCTCTCTGGATCGCTTCCGTTTTGGACGCAGTTGGTGTGATCCCGTCTGCTGCTACCCTCCTCCCCAGGAATTCTACCTCTGGAGCTAAGAAGACGCACTTTGCCTTTTTCAGTCGCAGCCCTACCCGGTTCAGTAGCACCTCCTCCAGGTTTGGAGGTGTTCTTCAGTATCGTGACCCATGATGAGGATGTCGTCTTGAAAAACCACCCTCCTTGGAATCGACTTGAGGAGGCTTTCCATATTTCGTTGGAAGATTGCGGCGGCCGAACGAATCCCGAATGGACATCCGTTGTACTCAAACAACCCCTTGTGTGTCGTGATGGTGGTCAGCTTCTTCGACTCACTCGCCAGCTTCTGAGTCATGTAAGCTGAGGTCAGGTCCAATTTTGAAAAGAGTTTGCCATCAGATAGCGTCGCAAAGAGGTTCTCCGCTCTCGGTAGCGGGTACTGGTCTTGGAGTGACACCCGATTGATGGTGGCCTTGTAATCGCCACACATCCTGACCAACCCATCTGCCTTGAGCACCGGCACAATCGGGCTCACCCAGTCACTGAATTCGACTGGCGAAATGATGCCTTCCCTCAGCAGGCGGTCCAATTCGCATTCTATCTTTTCCCGCATCACATACGGCTCCGCTCTGTCTTGTGGTGTACTGGCCTGGCGTCCAAGTTTACGTGAATCACTACCTTGGCCCCCATGAAAGTGCCGATGACGGGTTGAAATAATGAGTCAAATTTGCCCAGGATCTGTGAGCATGATACTCGCTCCATGGAAGAAATTGCATTGACATTGCTCCATTTCCAGTTCATGACAGCAAGCCAACTCCTCCCCAGTAGTGCGAGACCGTCCCCCGGGACAATCCAGAGTGGCAACCTGTTCTCCGAATCTTTGTGGGTCACAACTACTGTGGCGCTGCCTAGCAACGGAATGATCTCCCTTGTACATGTCCGTAGCTGTGCATCAATTGGCAATAATTTTGGCCTCCTGACCTTGGACACCCACAACCTTTTGAACTGTTTGATGCTCATCAGGGACTGGCTGGCCCCTGTGTCTAGCTCCATTAATACTGAGGAGCACTTTCATCATTATCGGTGGCGTCCTGGTATATGAACTGTATATGTGCTCCACATGAACTCGCTGAATTTCAGCTTCCAGCGATTTCCCCCAGTATTCATTTGGCCTCGTATGGCTTACATCGGGCCCGTCCTCCTCGTACATCAACCTGGCTGCAGGCTTCCTGCACCTACGCGCCAAGTGACCACTGACGTTGCAGTTTCTGCAGGTATATTGCATATACCTACAAGCTCTGGCTGGGTGTTTGCCTCCACAGCTCCAGCATGAGGTGGAGGCCCCGTTGTTGGAACCAAAAGGTCCAATACCAGCCGATCGTCTCTGACTGTCTCTGTGACTATCCTTAAGCGCCCCATTAACAGGTGTTGATGGCCCCATTACTGGCCACATTGTCCATTGTGATGGCATGAATCGCCGTTCAGCTAGCCATTGTCTCTGTTGAATTCCCCCTTTGGTTCGACTACATGCTGAGGCATGTCCGATTGCCCTTGTCTGCTTAGAGAATTGTGTGCCGCGTTAACAATGTTGACTCCCTGGTCATTTGCCGCATTTGAGCCAAGATTTTTGTCATAAATCATTCTGGTCTCTTCCTCCCCTGAGATAATTGTCTGGGCTATCACAGCCGCCGCTTCCAAGGTCAAGTCTTTGGTCTCAATCATTTCCCTGAAAACCCCAGCGTGTCCGATGCCCTCAATAAAAAAGTCTCGCAGCATCTCCGCTCTGCATGCATCTGGGAACTTACATAGGCTCGCCAGTCGATGGAGATCTGCCACGAAGTCTGGAACGCTTTGCCCTTCTCGCCGTCGGTGAGTGTAAAACCGGTGTCTCGCCATGTGCATGCTGCTCGCAGGATTAAGGTGTTCCCCGATCAGCTTACTGAGCTCTTCAAATGTCTTGTCCGCCGGCTTCTCTGGCGCTAGAAGGTCCTTCATCAAGGAGTACGTTCTGGATTCACAAACCGTCAGGAGATGAGCCCAGCGTTTGTCGGCCGAATCCTGTCCCAACCATTCCTTAGTGACAAAACTTTGCTGCAGTTTCTCAATAAAGTCGTCCCAATCATCACAAACACAGTACCTCTCTTCTGTGCTGCTAGTGGCCATGCTCGCATGTTTAAATCCCAGTTTCTCGTCGCCAATGATATGTCCTTACTACACAGTATAAATGCACACGAGGCCCATACTTGAGAGAAGGTCACTCTGTGACCAGTTACCTTTATTACCAAGACCTCAAGTGATGAAGGTGGGTGGAGTTTCCCCTTTTATACCTGAAAATCCAGGTTAGGAGTGTCTCCCACAAGTTCACCGTTTGTGGTCAATGTTCTCAAGGTGTACAACTTAGGTCAGCTTATACATGGGTTACAATGATAGTTGAATACATGACAAGAATTTTGCTGTAATGTGACCCTTTTTGTTTTTTGCTTTGGGTTTCTCTGCCCTCCACTTTTACCATTCTCCTTTCTATCTTTTGCTTCTGCCTCCATTTTATTTCCCTCTGTCTCCATGCATAGGTTCCCATCCACCTGCCATGTTAGTTTAACTCCTCCCCAACAGCACTAGCAAACACTCCCCCTCGGACATTGGTTCCAGTCTTGCCCAGGTGCAGACCATCCGAAGGGCCAAATGCACCTATTTTCTATGTTTCTATGTTTCTATGAGGGGTATGACTTATGAGGAAAGGTTGAGGAGGTTTGGACCTGTACACATTGGAATTCAGAAGAATGAGAGGGGATCTTATCGAAATATATAAGATTATGAGGGGTCTTGACAAGGTGGATGCAGAGAGGATATTTCCACTGATAGGGGAGATTAGAACTAGGGGCCATAATCTTAGAATAAGGGGCCACCCATTTACAACTGAGATGAGGAGAAATTTCTTCTCTCAGGGGGTTGTAAATCTGTGGAATTCGCTGCCTCAGAGAGCTGTGGAAGCCGGGACATTGAATAAATTTAAGGCAGGGATAAACAATTTCCAAACTGATTACGGGATTAAGGGGTTATGGGGAGTGGGCAGGGAAGTGGACCTGAGTCCATGATCAGATCAGCCATGATCGTATTAAATTACGGAGCAGGCTCGAGGAGCCGTATGGTCCACTCCTGCTCCTATTTCTTACATTCTTACGTTCTTATGGGTGCAGGGTTTATCAGAGTGTTGCAGTGAGGGGTGCGGGTTATGTCAGAATGTTACAGTGAGGGGTGTGGGGTACATCAGTATTACAGCGAGTGATGCAGGGTATATCGGAGTGTTATGATGAGAGATGTGAGGTATGTCAGTGTTACAGTAAAGGGTGTGGGGTATATCAGTGTTTTATTGAGGGGCGTGGGGTATATCAGTGTGTTACAGTGAGGAGTGTGGCCTATATCAGAGTGTTACAGTGAGGGGTGTGGTGTATATCAGTTTTACAGTGAGGGATGGGCGATATATCAGTGTTACAGTGATGAATATATCAGTTACAGTGAGGGTGTGGGGTATATCAGTGTGTTACAGTGAGGAATATGGGGCACATCAGAGTGTTACAAGTGAGGGGTGTGGGGTATATCAGTAGTTACAATGAGGGATATATCAGTTTTACAGTGAGGGTGTGGGGTATATCAGTGTTACAGTGAGGGATATGGGTCATATCAGAGTGTTACAAGTGAGGGATGTGGGCGATATCTTTGTAACAATGAGGGGTGCGGGGTATATCAATGTTACAGTGAGGGGTGTGGGGTATATCAGAGTGTTACTGTGAGGGATGTGGGGTATATCAGTGTGTTACAGTGAGGAGTGTTGGGTATATCAGTGATACAGTTAGGGATGTGGGGTATATTGTTGTGTTACAGTGAGGAGTGTGGGGTATATCAGTGTTACAGTGAAGGGTGTGGAGTATCTCAATGTTACGGTGAGGGGTGTAAGGTATATCAGTGTGACAGTGAGGGTCATGGGGTATATCAGTGTTGCAGTGAGAGGTGTGGGGTATATCAGTGTAACAGTTAGTATGCAGATACAGCACATGATCAGGCAGGCCAATGGAATCTTGGAATTTATTGCAAAGGGGATGGAGTATAAAAGTAGGTAAATGTTCCTACAGTTATACAGGGTATTGGTGAGGCCACACATGGAATACTGCGTGCAGTTTTGGTTTCCATATTTACGAAAGGATATACTTGCTTTGGAGGCAGTTCAGAGAAGGTTCACTAGGTTGATCCCGGAGATGAGGGGAATGACTTATGAGGAAAGGTTGAGGAGGTTGGGCCTGTACACATTGGAATTCAGAAGAATGAAAGGTGATCTTATCGAAACATATAAGATTATGAGGGAGCTTGACAACGTGGATGCAGAGTAGATATTTCCACTAATAGGGGAGATAGAAACATAGAAACAGAGAAAATAGATGCAGGAGTAGGCCAGTCGGCACTTCGAGCCTGCACCGCCATTCAATAAGATCATGGCTGATCACTCCCTCAGTACCCCTTTTCTGCTTTTTATCCATACCTGCTGCTTCTCTTATTCATAAGGGCCATATCTAACTCCCTCTTGAATACATCCAATGAACAGGCATCAACAACTCTCTGCGGCAGGGAATTCCACAGGTTAACAACTCTCTGAGTGAAGAGGTTTCTCCTCATCTCAGTCCTAAATGGCTTACCCAATATCTTAAGACTATGTCCCCAGGTTCTGGACTTCCCCAACATCGAGAACATTCTTCCCGCATCTAACCTGTCCAGTCCCGTCAGAATCTTATACGTTTCGATGAGATCCTCTCATTCTTCTAAACTCCAGTGAATAAAGGCCCAGTTGATCCAGTCTCTCCTCATATGACAGTCCAGCCATCCCTGGAATCAGTCTGGTGAACCTTCGCTGCACTCCCTCAATAGCAAGAACGTCCTTCCTCAGATTAGGAGACCAAAACTGAACACAATATTCCAGGTGAGGCCTCACTAAGACCCTATACAACTGCAGTAAGACCTCCCTGCTCTTATACGCAAATCCCCTAGCTATGAAGGCCAACATATCATTTGCCTTCTTCACCACCTGCTGTACCTGCATGCCAACTTTCAATGATTGATGAACCATGACACCCAGGTCCCGTTGCACCTCCCCTTTTCCTAATCTGTCGCCATTCAGATAATATTCTGTCTTCGTGTTTTTGCCCCCAAAATGGCTAACCTCACATTTATCCACATTATACTGCACCTGCCATGCATTTGCCCATTCACCTAACCTGTCCAAGTCACCCTGCAGTCTCTTAGCGTCCTCCTCACAGCTCACACCGCCATCCAGTTTAGTGTCATCTGCAAATTTGGAGATATTACACTCAATTCCTTCATCTGAATCGTTAATATATATATTGTAAAGAGCTGGAGTCCCAGCACTGAGCCCTGCGGCGCTCCACTAGTCACTGCCTGCCATTCTGAAAAAGACCCGTTTATCCCGACTCTCTGCTTCCTGTCTGCCAACCAGTTCTCTATCCACATCAGTATATTACCGCCAATACCATGTGCTTTGATTTTGCAGACCAATCTCTTGTGCGGGACCTTGTCAAAAGCCTTTTGAAAGTCCAAATACACCACATCCACTGGTTCTCCCTTGTCCACTCTGCTAGTTACATCCTTAAAAAATTCCAGCAGATTTGGCAAGCATGATTTCCCTTTCATAAATCCATGCTGACTTGGACCGATCCTGTCACTGCTTTCCAAATGCACTGCTATTTCATCCTTAATGATTGATTCCAACATTTTCCCCACTACTGATGTCAGGCTAACCAGTCTATAATTACCCATTTTCTCTCTCCCTCCTTTTTTAAAAAGTGGTGCTACATTAGCTACCCTCCAGTCCATAGGAACTGATCCAGAGTCGATAGACCGTTGGAAAATGATCACCAATGCATCCACTATTTCTAGGGCCACTTCCTTAAGTACTCTGGGATGCAGACTATCAGGCCCCGGGGATTTATCTGCTTTCAATCCCATCAATTTCCCTAACACAATTTCCCGCCTAATAAGGATATTCTTCAGTTCCTACTTCCCACTGTCCCCTAGTACATTCGGAAGGTTATTTGTGTCTTCCTTCGTAAAGATAGAACCGAAGTATTTGTTCAATTGGTCTGCCATTTCTTTGTTCCCCATTATAAATTCACCTGAATCCGACTGCAAGGGACCTACGTTTGTCTTCACTAATCTTTTTCTCTTCACATATTTATAGAAGCTTTTGCAGTCAGTTTTTATGTTCCCTGCAAGCTTCCTCTCGTACTCTATTTTTCCCCTCTTCATTAAACCCTTAGTCCTCCTCTGTTGAAATCTAAATTTCTCCCAGTACTCAGGTTTGTTGCTTTTTCTAGCTAATTTATATGACCCTTCCTTGGTTTTAACACTATCCTTAATTTCCCTTGTTAGCCACGGTTGAGCCATCCAGATAGGGATGTACAATTGCTGAAGTTCATCCATGTGATCTTTAAATGTTTGCCATTGCTTATCCACCATCACCCCTTTAAGTATCCTTTGCCAGTCTATTCTAGTCAATTCACCTTTCATACCGTCAAAGTTACCTTTCCTTAAGTTCAGGACCCTAGTCTCTGAATTAACTGTGTCACTCTCCATCTTAATAAAGAATTCTACCATATTATGGTCACTCTTCCCCAAGGGGCCTCGCACAACAAGATTACTAATTAGTCCCTTCTCATTACACATCACCCAGTCTAGGATGGCCAGCTCTCTAGTTGGTTCCTCGACATATTGGTTTAGAAAACCATCCCTAATACACTCCAGGAAATCCTCCTCCACTGCATTGCTACCAGTTTGGTTAGCCCAATCAATATGTAGATTAAAGTCGCCCATGATAACTGCTGTACCTTTATTGCACACATCCCTTATTTCTTCTTTGATGCTGTCTCCAATCTCACTACTACAGTTTGGTGGTCTGTACACAACTCCCACGACCATTTTCTGCCCTTTGGTATTCCGCAGCTCCATCCATACCGATTCCACATCATCCAGGCTAATGTCCCTCCTTACTATTGCATTAATTTCCTCTTTAACCAGCAATGTCTCCTTTTCCTCTCTGCCTATCCTTCTTAAATGTTGAATACCCCTGGATGTTGAGTTCCCAGCCTTGAGCACCCTGGAGCCATGTCTCCGTGATGCCAATTACATCATATCCGTTAACTGCTGTCTGTGCAGTTAATTCGTCCACCTTATTCCAAATACTCCTCGCATTGAGGCACAGAGCCTTCAGGTTTGTCTTTTTAACACACTTTTCCCCTTTAGAATTTTGCTGTAATGTGGCCCTTTTTGTTTTTTGCCTTAGGTTTCTCTGCCCTCCACTTTTACTATTTTCCTTTCCATCTTTTGCTTCTGCCTCCATTTTATTTCCCTCTGTCTCCCTGCATAGGTTCCCATCCCTCTGCCATGTTAGTTTAATTCCTCCTCAAAAGCACGAGCAAACACTCCCCCTAGGACATTGGTTCAGGTCCTGCCCAGGTGCAGACCGTCCGGTTTGTACTGGTCCCACTTCCCCCAGAACCAGTTCCAATGTCCCAGGAATTTGAATCCCTCCCTTTTGCACCACTCCTCAAGCCACGTATTCATCTGAGCTAGCCTGCGATTCCTACACTGACAAGCACGTGGCACGGTTAGCAATCCTGAGATTACTACTTTTGAGGTCCTACTTTTTAATTTAGCTCCTAGCTACCTAAATTCAGCTTGTAGGACCTCATCGCATTTTTTACCTATATTGTTGGTACCTATATGCACCACGATAACTGGCTGTTCACCCTCCCTTTTCAGAATGTCCTGCACCTGCTCCGAGACATCCTTGGCCCTTGCACCAGGGAGGCAACATACAATCCTGGAGTCTCGGTTGCGGCCGCAGAAACGCCTATCTGTTTCCCTTACAATTGAATCCCCTATCACTATCGCTCTCCCACTCTTTTTCCTGCCCTCCTGTGCAGCAGAGCCGCCCACGGTGCCATGAACCTGGCTGCTGCTGCTCTCCCCTGATGAGTCATCCCCCTCAACAGTACCCAAAGCGGTGTATCTGTTTTGCAGGAGGATGACCGCAGGGGACCCTTGCACTACATTCCTTGCACTGTTCTTCCTGTTGGTCACCCATTTATTATCTGGCTGTGTACCCTTTACCTGCCGTAAGACCAACTCGCTAAACGTGCTATTCACGTCATTCTCAGCATCGTGGATGCTCCAGAGTTCATCCACCCGCATCTCCAGGACCGCAATGCGATCCGTCAGGAGCTGGAGGCGGACACATTTGAACTAAGGGGCATAATATTAGAATAAGGGGCCACCCATTTAAAACTGAGATGAGGAGAAATTTCTTCTCTCAGAGGGTTGTAAATCTGTGGAATTCGCTGCCTCAGAGAGCTGTGAAAGCCGGGACATTGAATAAATTTAAGATAGAGATGAACAGTTTCTGAACCGATAAGGGATTAAGGAGTTATGATGAGCGGGCAGGGAAGTGGACCTGAGTCCATGATCAGATCAGCAATAATCGTATTAAATGGTGAAGCAGGCGCGAGGGGCCATATGGCCTACGCCTGCTTCTATTTCTTATGTTCTTATGTTCTTATGGGTGCGGGGTATATCAAAGTGTTGCAGTGAGGGGTGCAGGTTATATCAGAATGTTACAGTGAGGGGTGTGAGGTATATCAGAGTTACAGAGAAGGGTGGGGGTATATCAGTGTGTTACAGTGAGGGGTGTGGCCTGTATCAGAGTGTTACGGTGAAGGGTGCGGTGTATATCAGTTTTACAGTGAGGGGTGTGGAATATATCAGTGTTACAGTGAGGTGTATATCAGTTTTACAGTGAGGGTGTGGGGTATATCAGTGTTACAGTGAGGGATGTGGGGTATATCAGTGTTACAGTGAGGGGTGTGGGGTATATCAGTGTGTAACACTGAGAAGTGTGGAGTATATCAGAGTGTTTCGGTGAGAGGTGTGGGGTGTATCAGTGTTATATTGAGGGGTCTGGGGTATATCAGAGTGTTACGGTGATGGAGGTGGGGTATATCAGAGTGTTACGGTGAGGGGTGTAGGATATATCAGTGTTACAGTAAGAGGTGTGGGGTATATAAGAGAGTTACGGAGAGAGGTGTGGGGTATATCAGTGTTACAGTTAGTATGCAGATTCAGCAGTGATCAGGAAGGCCAATGGAATCTTGGACTTTATTGCAAAGGGAATGGAGTATAAAAGCAGGTAAGTCTTCCTGCACTTATACAGGGTATTGGTGAAACCACACCTGGAATACTGCATGCAGTTTTGGTTTCCATATTTACAGAAGGATATACTTGATTTTGAGGCAGTTCAGAGAAGGTTCACTAGGTTGATCCTGAGATGAGGGGGTGACTTATGAGGAAAGGTTGAGGAGGTTGGGTCTGTACTCATTGGAATTCATCAGAGGTGATCTTATCGAAACACATTAGATCATGAGGGGGCTTGACAAGGTGGGTGCAGAGAGGATGTTTCCACTGATGGGCGAGACTAGAACTAGGGGCCATAGTCTTAGAATAAGGGGCCACTCATTTAAAACTGAGATGAGGAGGAATTTCTTCTCTCAGAGGGTTGTAATTCTGTGGAATTCGCTGCCTCAGAGAGCTATGGAAGCTGGGACATTGAATAAATTTAAGACAGAGATAGACAGTTTCTTAACCGATAAGGGATTAAAAGGTTATGTGGCGCGTGCAGGGAAATGGACCTGAATCCATGGTCAGACCAACCATGATCCTATTAAATGGTGGCGCAGGCTCGCGGGGCAATATGGCCTACTCCTGCTCCTATTTCTTAGGTTCTTATGCTCATAAGGGTGCGGGATATATCAGAGTGTTGCAGTAAGTGGTGCGGGTTATATCAGAGTGTTACAGTGAAGGGTGTTGGGTATATCAGTGTGTTACAGTGAGGAGTGCGGGGTAGATCACTGTTACGGTGAGGGGTGTGGGTTATATCAGAGTGTTACGGTGAGAGATGTTAGGTATATCAGTGTTACAATGTGGGGTATGGGGTATATCAGAGTGTTACAGTGAGGGGTGTGACCTACATCAGATTGTTACAGGGATGGGTGCGGGGTATATAAGTTTTATAGTGAGGGTTTGGGGTACATTAGTGTTACAGTGAGGGATGTGGGGCATGTCAGAGTGCTACAGTGAGAGGTGTGGGGTATATCAGTGTTAGACTGAGGATGTGGTGTATATCAAAGTTACAGTGTGGGGTGTGGTGTATATCAACGTGTTACAGTGAGGAGTGTGGGGTATATCAGTGTTACAGTGAGGGGTGTGGTGTTTATCAACTTTACATTGAGGGGTGTGGGGTATATCAGTGTTACAGTGAGGGGTATGGAGTATTTCAGTGTTACAGTAGGGGTGTGGTGTATATCAGTGTGTTACAGTGAGGGGTATGGAGTATATCAGAGTGTTACGGTGAGAGGTGTGAGGTGTAACAGTTAGTGCAGACACAGCACGTGATCAGGAAGGTGAATGGAATCTTGGACTTTATTGGAAAGGGGATGGAGTATAAGAACATAAGAACATGAGAATTAGGAACAGGAGTCGGCCATCTAGCCCCTCGAGCCTGCTATGCCATTCAACAAGATCATGGCTGATCTGGCCGTGGACTCAGCTCCACTTACTCGCCCGCTCCCCGTAACCCTTAATTCCCTTATTGGTTAAAAATCTAGCTGTGATTTGAATACATTCAATGAGCTAGCCTCAACTGCTTCCTTGGGCAGAGAATTCCACAGATTCACAACCCTCTGGGAGAAGAAATTCCTTCTCAACTCGGTTTTAAATTGGCTCCCCCGTATTTTGAGGCTGTGCCCCCTAGTTCTAGTCTCCCCGACCAGTGGAAACAATCTCTCTGCCTCTATCTTGTCTATCCCTTTCATTATTTGAAATGTTTCTATAAGATCAACCCTCATCCTTCTGAACTCCAACGAGTAAAGACCCAGTTTACTCAATCTATCATCATAAGATAACCCCCTCATCTCCGGAATCAGCCTAGTGAATCGTCTCTGTATCCCCTCCAAATCTAGTATATCCTTCCTTAAGAAAGGTGACCAAAACTGCACGTAGTACTCCAGGTGCGGCCTCACCAATACCCTGCACAGTTGCAGCAGGACCTCCCTGCTTTTGTACTCCATCCCTCTCGCAATGAAGGCCAACATTCCATTCGCCTTCCTGATTACCTGCTGCACCTGAAAACTAACTTTTTGGGATTCATGCACAAGGACCCCCAGGTCCCTCTGCACCGCAGCATGTTGTAATTTCTCCCCATTCAAATAATATTCCCTTTTACTGTTTTTTTCCCCAAGGTGGATGACCTCACATTTTCCGACATTGTATTCCATCTGCCAAACCTTAGCCCATTCGCTTAACCTATCTAAATCTCTTTGCAGCCTCTCTGTGTCCTCTACACAACCCGCTTTCCCACTAATCTTTGTGTCATCTGCAAATTTTGTTACACTACACTCTGTCCCCTCTTCCAGGTCACCTATGTATATTGTAAACAGTTGTGGTCCCAGCACCGATCCCTGCGGCACTCCACTAACCACCGATTTCCAACCCGAAAAGGACCCATTTATCCCGACTCTCTGCTTTCTGTTAGCTAGCCAATTGTCTATCTATGCTAATAGATTTCCTCTGACTCCGCATACCTTTATCTTCTGCAGTAACCTTTTGTGTGGCACCTTATCGAATGCCTTTAGGAAATCTAAATACACCACATCCATCGGTACACCTCTATCCACCATGCTCGTTATATCCTCAAAGAATTCCAGTAAATTAGTTAAACATGATTTCCCCTTCATGAATCCATGTTGCGTCTGCTTGATTGCACTATTCCTATCGAGATGTCCCGCTATTTCTTCCTTAATGATAGCTTCAAGCATTTTCCCCACGACAGATGTTAAACTAACCGGCCTATAGTTACCTGCCTTTTGTCTGCCCCCTTTTTTAAACAAAGGCATTACATTAGCTGCTTTCCAATCCGCTGGTACCTCCCCAGAGTCCAGAGAATTTTGGTAGATTATAACGAATGCATCTGCTATAACTTCCGCCATCTCGTTTAATACCCTAGGATGCATTTCATCAGGACTAGGGGACTTGTCTACCTTGAGTCCCATTAGCTTGTCCAGCACTACCCCCCTAGTGATAGTGGTTATCTCAAGGTCCTCCCTTCCCACATTTCCCATGACCAGCAATTTTTGGCATGGTTTTTGTGTCTTCCACTGTGAAGACTGAAGCAAAATAATTGTTTAAGGTCTCAGCCATTTCCGCATTTCCCATTATTAAATCTCCCTTCTCATCTTCTCAGGGACCAACATTTACTTTAGTCACTCTTTTCCGTTTTATATATCGGTAAAAGTTTTTACTATCTGTTTTTATTTTTTGCGCAAGTTTACTTTCGTAATCTATCTTTCCTTTCTTTATTGCTTTCTTAGTCATTCTGTGCAGTCGTTTAAAATTTTCCTAATCTGCTAGTTTTCCACTAACCTTGGCCACCTTATATGCATTGGTTTTTAATTTAATACTCTCCTTTATTTCCTTGGTTATCCACGGCTGGTTATCCCTTCTCTTACCGCCCTTCTTTTTCACTGGAATATATTTTTGTTGAGCACTATGAAAGAGCTCCTTAAAAGTTCTCCACTGTTCCTCAATTGTGTCACCGTTTAGTCTGTGTTTCCAGTCTACTTTAACCAACTCTGCCCTCATCCCACTCAAGTCCCCTTTGTTTAAGCATAGTACGCTCGTTTGAGACACTACTTCCTCACCCTCAATCTGTATTACAAATTCAACCATACTGTGATCACTCATTCCAAGAGGATCTTTTACTAGGAGATCGTTTATTATTCCTGTCTCATTACACAGGACCAGATCTAAGATAGCTTGCTCCCTTGTAGGTTCTGTAACATACTGTTCTAAGAAACAATCCCGTATGCATTCTATGAATTCCTCCTCAAGACTACCCCGTGCGATTTGGTTTGACCAATCGATATGTAGGTTAAAATCCCCCATGATTACTGCTGTTCCTTTTTCACATGCCTCCATTATTCCCTTGATTATTGCCCAACCCACCGTGAAGTTATTATTTGGGGGCCTATAAACTACGCCCACCAGTGACTTTTTCCCCTTACTATCTCTAATCTCCACCCACAATGATTCAACATTTTGTTCATTAGAGCCAATATCGTCTCTCACAACTGCCCTGATATCATTCTTTATTAACAGAGCTACCCCACCTCCTTTCCCTTCTTGTCTATCTTTCTGAATTGTCAGATACCCCTGTATGTCTAATTCCCAGTCTTGGCCACCCTGCAACCACGTTTCTGTAATGGCCACCAAATCATACCCATTTGTAATGATTTGTGCCGTCAACTCATTTACTTTATTTCGAATACTGCATGCATTTAGATAGAGTGTTTTAATACTAGTTTTTAAACCATGATTTTTAGTTTTGACCCTTCCTGCAGCCCCTTTATATTCATACATATTGTCCCTTCCTATCACCTTGTGGTTTACACTTACCCCAATGCTACTCTGCTCTGTTGCCTCCTGCCTTTTGCATTCTTTCTTGGGGTCTTGTTCATCTGAGCTCTCACCCACTCTAACTAGCTCAGAGCCCTCTCCTGGGTTGCGAATACTCCTTGCATTGAGGCACTGAGCTTTCATGCTTGCCTTTTTATTACACTTTGACCCTTTAGAATTTTGCTGTACAGTGGCCTTTTTTTTTTGCCTTGGGTTTCTCTGCCCTCCACTTTTACTCATCTCCTTTCTGTCTATTGCTTTTGTCTCCATTTTGTTTCCTTCTGTCTCCCTGCTTTGGTTCCCATACCCCTGCCATATTAGTTTAACTCCTCCCCAACAGCACTAGCAAACACTCCCCGTCGGACATTGGTTCTGGTCCTGCCCAGGTGCAGACCGTCCGGTTTGTACTGGTCCCACCTCCCCCAGAACCGGTTCCAATGCCCCAGGAATTTGAATCCCTCCCTGCTGCACCACTGCTCAAGCCACGTATTCATCTGAGCTATCCTGCGATTCCTACTCTGACTAGCACGTGGCACTGTTAGCAATCCCGAGATTACAACTTTTGAGGTCCTACGTTTTAATTTAGCTCCTAGCTCCTTAAGTTCGTCTCGTAGGACTTCATCCCTTTTTTTTACCTATGTCGTTGGTACCAATGTGCACCACGACAACTGGCTGTTCACCCTCCCTTTTCAGAGCCCTATAAAAGCAGGTAAGTCTTGCTACACTTATACAGGGTATTGGTGAAGCCACACCTGGAATACTGCGTGCAGTTTTGGTTTCGATATTTACGAAAGGATATACTTGATTTGGAGGCAGTTCAGAGAAGGTTCACTTGGTTGATCCCGGAGATGAGGGGGTGATGTATGAGGAAAGGTTGAGGAGGTTGGGCCTGTACACATTGGAATTCAAAAGGGTGAGAGGTGATCTTATCGAAACATGTAAGATTATGAGGGGGCTTGACAAGGTGGATGCAGAGAGGATATTTCCACTGATGGGGGAGATTAGAACTAAGGGGGATAATCTTAGAATAAGGGGCCACCCATTTAAAACTGAGATGAGAAGAAATTTCTTCTCTCAGAGGGTTGTAAATCTGTGGAATTCGCTGCCTCAGAGAGCTGTGAAAGCTGGGACATTAAATAAATTTAAGACAGAGATGAACAGTTTCTAAACCAATAAGGGATTAAGGGATTATGGTGAGCAGGCAGGGAAGTGGACTGAGTCCATGATCAGATTAGCAATGATCGCATTAAATGGCGGAGCAGGCTCGAGCGGCCGTATGGCCTATGCCTGCTCTGCATTTCTTATGTTCTTATGTTCTTATGGGTGCGTGGTATATCAAAGTGTTGCAGTGAGGGGTGCAGGTTATATCAGAATGTTACAGTGAGGGGTGTGGGATATATCAGTATTACAGTGAGTGATGCGCGGTATATCAGAGTGTTATGGTGAGAGGTGTGGGATATATCAGTGTTAAGGTGAGGAGTGTGACATATATCAGAGTGTTATGGTGAGAGATATGGGTTATATCAGAGTGTTACGGTGAGAGTTGTGGGGTATATCAGTGTTACAGTGAGGGGTATAGGGTGTCATGTATGTAACCTTCATGTAACTGCAACCTTCATGCAACAACACTGCATACTGTATACACCTAAGAAACGCACACCTTAACCACAGGGGGTGAACTTGTGGGAGACACTCCTAGCCTGGTCTTTCAGGTTTAAAAGGGGAAGCTCCACCCATCTTCATCACTTCTTGGTCCTGTTAATAAAGGTTAGGCCACAGAGTGACTTTGTGTGCAGAATGGGCCTCGTGTGAATTTATAATAGTGTGTAAGGACACAACATTTGGCGACGAGAAATGGGAATCAACGACTCACGAGAATGGCCACCGGTAGCACAGAGGAATGGTACTGTGTTGGTGAGGACTGGGACGACTTCATTGGGAGGCTCCAGCAGAGCTTTTCATGAAGGACTGGCTGGGAGAGGCAGCGGCTGACAAGCGAAGGGCTCATCTACTGACCAGCTGTGGACCTAAGACGTACGCGCTGATGAAAGGCCTGCTCGCACCCGAGAAGTCGGTGGACAAAACCTTCGAGGAGCTCAGCAAATTGATCGGTGAGCACCTCAAACCGGCGAGCAGTATACACATGGCCCGACACCGATTCTATACACACTGACGTCGGAAAGGACAGAGCATACCAGACTTTGTTACGGTCCTTCGGCACTTGGCCAGCCTCTGTAAGTTCACAGACGCCTGCAGGGGGGAGATGCTGTGGGATTTCTTCAGCGAGGGCATTGGGCATGCCGGGATTTTAAGAAAGCTAATTGAAACCAAAGACTTGACTTTGGAAGCGGCAGCGTTGATGGCTCAGACCTTCATGGTCGGAGAGGAGGAAACCAAGATAATATACGCACACAATTCTGCTCTCAACGTGGCGATGGAGCAGGGAGTTAACATTGTCAACACGACTCAGAACCCTGCAGGCAGGCAAGGGCAATTCGACACCACCCAAGCAGTAATAGACTCGAGAGTGGGTCATCAACAGAGACAATGGCAGGTTGAATGGACATTTACACCATCACAAGGGACAATACGTCCCGGGATGGGGCCATTGACACCCACTAACAGAGTGCTCAAGAGTAATCAAAGAGACAATCAGAGAGGAATGCCTGGTAACAGCCCTTTTGTTCTCAACAATCTCAGCTCATGCTGGAGGTGCGGGGGCAGACACGCTACAAAAACCTGCAGGTTCCAACAATTCATCTGTAGAAATTGTAACTTCAGTGGACATTTAGCCAGGATGTACAGGAAGCCCGCAGCGAGGCTAATTTACGAGGCAGATGAACCACAAGAGGGGTCTGCAAGGCAGGGTGATGCTTGGGACACAGCAATGGAAGCTGAAGTTCAGCGGGTTCATGTGGCAAACATCCACAGCTCATATACAAAAACGCCACCTATGATGATGAAAGTCCTATTAAACGGCATCCCGGTACGCATGGAGCTGGACACAGGGGCCAGCCAGTCACTTATGAGTGTCCAACAATTCGAGAAACTGTGGCCACTCAGAGCTAGCAGACCCAAACTAGAATGCATTGACACGCAATTACAGACGTACACCAAAGAGATCATCCCAGTGCTAGGCAGTGCAATGTTGATGGTCACACATAATGGATCAGAGAACCGGCTGCCACTCTGGATTGTTCCGGGAAATGGTCCCGCGCTTTTGCGGAGGAGCTGTCTAGCCGAGATGAACTGGAAATGGGGAGATGTGCCGCCATTTCATCTGTGGAGCGAAGTTCATGCTCACAGGTCCTACAGAAATTTGAGTCACTATTTCAACATGGTGTCGGGACTTCAAAGGTTCCAAAGTTGTGATACGCATCACCCCGGATGCCAGACCAGTGCACCACAAAGCCAGAGCTGTGCCATATGTGATGTGGGAGAAAATTGAGAGTGAGTTAGACAGGTTGCTAAGAGAGGGCATAATTTCGCCCATTGAATTCAGCGACTGAGCAAGCCCCATCGTCCCTGTCCTAAAAACGGTTGGCTCGGTCAGGATCTGTGACGGCTACAAGGCCACTATCAACCGAGTGTCACTACAAGACTAATACCCACTTCTGAGAGTGGAGGATCTTTTTGCCACGCTGGCAGGCAGCAAGCTGTTCACCAAGTTGGACCTCACTTCAACCTACATGACCCAGGAACTGGCCAAAGAATCCAAGCTACTGACCACCATCACCACACACGAGGGGCTGTTTGTCTACAGCAGGTGTCCATTTGACATTCGTTCAGCAGCCGCTATCTTTCAAAGAAACATGGAAAGCCTGTTTAAATCAATCCCTGGAACAATCGTATTTCAGGACGACATCCTTATCACGGGTTGAGACACCGAGGAACACCTCCACAACCTGGAGGAGGTGCTACACCGACTGGACCGGGTAGGCCTGCGACTAAAGAAGTCCAAGTGTGTGTTTTTGGCCCCTGAGGTCGAGTTTTTGGGCAGGAGGGTTGCCGCAGACGGGATCCGGCCTACCGAATCCAAAACGGAGGCGATTCGTCGTGCGCCCAGGCCCGACAACACATCGGAGTTGCGTTCATTTCTGGAAGTATTTCGGGAACTTTCTGCCGAACTTAAGCACATTGTTGGAGCCGCTACACGTGCTCCTGCGTAAGGGTTGCGATTGGTTTTGGGGGGAGTGTCAGGAATGGGCTTTCAATCGGGCGCGAAATTTACTTTGTTCTAATAAGCTACTGACCTTGTAAGAAACTGGTTTTGATATGTGATGCATCATCCTATGGGGTTGGGTGCGTGTTGCAGCAGAATAATGATGAAGGCCAACTCCACCCTGTGGTTTATGCCTCCAGGTCGCTCTCACAAGCAGAAAGGGGTTACGGGATGGTTGAAAAGGAAGCACTTCCATGTGTCTACGGGGTGAAAAAGATGCACCAGTACCTTTTTGGCAGAAGGTTCGAGTTAGAAACGGACCACAAGCTGTTAACATCCCTGTTGTCAGACAGCAAAGCTGTCAATGCCAATGCGTCAGCTCGCATACAGCGATGGGCTCTCACGGTGGCTGCTTATGACTGCACCATACGGCACCGGCCAGTCAACGAAAATTGCGCTGACGCGCTCAGCAGGCTTCCACTGGCCACCACAGAGGGGGCAGCGGAGCAAAGCGCTGACATGGTCATGGCTGTCGATGCTTTTGACAGCGCAGGCTCCCCCATCACAGCCCGCCAGATCAAAATCTGGACAAACAGAGAACCCCTCCTATCCTTGATTAAGAAATGTGTCCTGACAGGGGATTGGGCGCCCGCACACAGAGCATGCCCTGAGCAGGTCAGACTGTTTCACAGACGGATGGATGCGCTCTCCATCCAAGCCGACTGCCTACTATAGGGCAGTCGGGTAGTCATGCCCTAGAAGGGAAGGGAAGCATTCATCAGGGAACTCCACAGCGAGCATCCTGGCATCGTGCAAATGAAGGCCATTGCCCGGTCACATGTATGGTGGCCGGGAATTGACTCAGACCTGGAACACTGTTTGGAGGTGCACGACGTGTGCCTAGCTGGGTAATGCCCCCAGGGAGACCCCACTCAGCCCGTGGCCCTGGCTCACCAGGCCATGGTCACGTATTCACGTAAACTACGCGGGCCCGTTCATGGGAAAAATGTTCCTCATGCGTACTCAAAATGGATCGAGTGCATCATATTGAATTCGTGCATGACATCCACCACTGTGGAGAGTCTGCGTGCGGTCTTTGCGAACCACGGCTTGCTAAACATCCTGGTTAGCGACAACGGAGCGACTTTCACTAGCTATGAATTCCGGGAGTTCATGTTGGGTAATGGCATCAAACATGTCAGGACAGCACCGTTCAAGCCAGCCTCCAATGGCCAGGTGCAACGAGCGGTCCAAATCATATCGCGCCTCCTACTGGCCTATAGGTCCCGACCGCATTCGGTCACGGGAGTCCGACCCGCAGAACTACTCATGAAACATACACTAAAAACTCGGCTGTCCCTCATTCATCCAGTCTTGTCAGACATTGTTGAGGGCAAGCGCCAGTCCCAAAATGAGTGCCATGACCGTAACTCAAAGAGGAGTTGTATAGAAATCGATGACCCTGTATTTGTTTTTAATCACGCTTTGGGGCCCATGTGGCTTGAGAGTACTGTAATTGGATAAGAGGGGAATAGGGTCATAGTGGCCAGACTTAACAATGGACAGATATGCCGCAAGCATCTGGACCAAGTAAAAAAAAGGTTCAGCATTGACACTGAGGAACCTGAGGAAGATCATGAGATGCTGCCCATACCACCGCCAGTGAATGAGCAACAAGAACTTTCAGCAGCATGCACAGTCCCTGCGGCCAGCCTGGATGAGCTGGAATCACCACAGAGGACAGAAACGCTTGCCAAGGCTCAACAACCAGAGCCCCAACTGCGGCGCTCCAAGAGAGAGCGTCGACCACCCGAAAGACTTAATCTTTCACCCCACAAGACGTGGGGGGGAGGTGATGTCATGTATGTAACCTTCATGTAACTAACATTCATGTAACTGTAACCTTCATGTAACAACACTGCATACTGTATACACCTAAGAAATGCACACCTTGACCACAGGGGATGAACTTGTGGGAGACACTCCTAGCCTGGTCTTTCAGGTATAAAAGGGGAAGCTCCACCCACCTTCATCACTTCTTGGTCCTGTGAATAAAGGTTAGGGCACTAAGTGACTTTGTCTGCAGAATGTGCCTCGTGTGTGTAAAGTCCTGTCCCCTCAGTACAGATTCACATGAGGTATGTAGTGAAGTCAAGGTCATCTGGACCTGCACCTTTATTTCACAGCTCTGGAATGCTGCACTTGCCTGAGACCTGTCCTTATATACCTGTCTCTTGCAAGTGCATCCCTGATGGTAAGGTATGCTGGTGGTTACAGGTCATATCTTATTACAGTCATGTATAGCATGCTAGGATACAGTTATATATAATGTAAGATACATGACATCATCCTCCCCCAAGGTCTTATTGTCTTTATAGGTTCAGTCTCTCAGGTGGTCTATGCTCTCGCGTGGAGCGTCTGAGTTGTGGTTCAGTTGTTTGCCTTGGTGACTGTTTTTCTTTGGGTGTGGTTGCTGGTATCTCGCCTGGGCTGTCTGTTTCGATTGGTGTGATTGTTGTTGACTCGCCTGGGCTGTCTATTGGGATTGCCCTTTCCTCAGGTTGTTCCCTCTGTCTGTCCACCAGGTGTGGTGCGAGTTCCACATTGTAGTCTGCCTCTGGTTCCACAGTGTTGTTGGTAAATCTGCTTTTGACTTGGTCTACATGCCTCCGGCAGGTTTTGCCGTTGTCCATTTCTACTACCAGTAGCCTGTTTCCTTCCTTGCCCGTTACTGTCCCTGCAAGCCATTTGGGACCCCTGCCATAGTTTAGTACAAATACTTTGTCCCCTATCTCATTCCACCTCCCTCTCGAATTTCTGTCATGGTACTCAGTCAGCTTACGGCGCTTTACCTCAACGATTTTGTGCATGTCTGGGAGGATTAATGAGAGCCTTGTTTTTAAAGTCCTTTTTATCAACAGTTGCGAGGGGGAGATCCCAGTCAGTGAGTGTGGACGAGATCTGTATGCCAGCAGCAGTCGTGACAGGCGATCCTGCAACGTGGGACCTTGGATTTTAAGCATGCCTTGTTTAATGATTTGCACTGCTCTCTCCGCCTGCCCATTGGAGGCCGGCTTGAACGGTGCCGTCTTGACGTGATTTATGCCGTGGTCAATTATAAAGTCTTGGAATTCTGCGCTGGTGAAGCACGGACCATTGTCACTGACCAATATGTCAGGAATTCCGTGCGTTGCAAACATGGTTGCGAGGCTCTCCACAGTGGTGGAGGTTGTGCTCGAGTTTAAAATGTTGCATTCGATCCACTTTGAAAATGCATCTACAACTACGAGGAACATTTTGCCTATGAATGGGCCCGCATAGTCTACGTGCACCCGCGACCACGGTTTGGTAGGCCAGGGGCAGGGGCTCAGTGGAGCCTCCCTGGGGGCATTGCTGAGTTGGGCACAAATGGTGCATCTTCAGACGCAGAGCTCCAAGTCCGCGTCAATATCAGGCCACCAGAAGTGGGATCTGACTATGGCCTTCATGAGAACGATCCCCGGGTGCTCGCTGTGGAGCTCCCGGACAAATGCCTCTCTGCCTCGCATAGAAACATAGAAACATAGAAAATAGGTGCAGGAGTAGGCCATTCGGCCCTTCTAGCCTGCACCGCCATTCAATGAGTTCATGGCTGAACATGCAACTTAAGTACCCCATTCCTGCTTTCTCGCCATACCCCTTGATCCCTCCAGTAGTAAGGACTTCATCTAACTCCTTTTTGAATATATTTAGTGAATTGGCCTCAACAACTTTCTGTGGTAGAAAATTCCACAGGTTCACCACTCTCTGGGTGAAGAAGTTTCTCCTCATCTTGGTCATAAATGGCTTACCCCTTATCCTTAGACTGTGACCCCTGGTTCTGGACTTCCCCAACATTGGGAAAATTCTTCCTGCATCTAACCTGTCTGAAGCCATCAGAATTTTAAACGTTTCTATGAGGTCCCCTCTCATTCTTCTGAACTCCAGTGAATACAAGCTCAGTTGATCCAGTCTTTCTTGATAGGTCAGTCCTACCATCCCAGGAATCAGTCTGATGAACCTTCGCTGCACTCCCTCAATAGCAAGAATGTCCTTCCTCAAGTTAGGAGACCAAAACTGTACACAATACTCCAGGTGTGGCCTCACCTCCCTGCCCCTGTACTCAAATCCCCTCGCTATGAAGGCCAACATGCCATTTGCTTTCTTCACCACCTGCTGTACCTGCATGCCAACCTTCAATGACTGATGTACCATAACACCCAGGTCTCGTTGCACCTCCCCTTTTCCTAATCGGTCACCATTCAGATAATAGTCTGTCTCTCTCTTTTTACCACCAAAGTGGATAACCTCACATTTATTCACATTATACTTCATCTGCCATGCATTTACCCACTCACCTAACCTATCCAAGTCACTCTGCAGCCTCATAGCATCCTCCTCGCAGCTCACACTGCCACCTAACTTAGTGTCATCCGCAGATTTGGAGATACTACATTTAATCCCATCGTCTAAATCATTAATGTACAGTGTAAACAGCTGGGGCCCCAGCACAGAACCTTGCGGTACCCCACTAGTCACTGCCTGCCATTCTGAAAAGTCCCCATTTACTCCTACTCTTTGCTTCCTGTCTGACAACCAGTTCTCAATCCATGTCAGCACACTACCCCCAATCCCATGTGCTTTAACTTTGCACATTAATCTCTTGTGTGGGACCTTGTCGAAAGCCTTCTGAAAGTCCAAATATACCACATCAACTGGTTCTCCCTTGTCCACTCTACTGGAAACATCCTCAAAAAATTCCAGAAGATTTGTCAAGCATGATTTCCCTTTCACAAATCCATTCTGACTTGGACCTATCATGTCACCTCTTTCCAAATGCTCTGCTATGACATCCTTAATAATTGAATCCATCATTTTACCCACTACTGCGGTCAGGCTGACCGGTCTATAATTCTCTGTTTTCTCTCTCCCTCCTTTTTTAAAAAGTGGGGTTACATTGGCTACCCTCCACTCGATAGGAAGTGATCCAGAGTCAATGGAATGTTGGAAAATGACTGTCAATGCATCCGCTATTTCCAAGGCCACCTCCTTAAGTACTCTGGGATGCAATCCATCAGGCCCTGGGGATTTATCGGCCTTCAATCCCATCAATTTCCCCAAGACAATTTCCCGACTATTAAGGATTTCCCTCAGTTCCTCCTCCTTACTAGACCCTCTGACCCCTTTTATATCCGGAAGGTTGTTTGTGTCCTCCTTAGTGAATACCGAACCAAAGTACTTGTTCAATTGGTCTGCCATTTCTTTGTTCCCCGTTATGACTTCCCCTGATTCTGACTGCAGGGGACCTACGATTGGCTTTACGAACCTTTTTCTCTTTACATATCTATAGAAACTTTTGCAATCCGTCTTAATGTTCCCTGCAAGCTTCTTCTCGTACTCCATTTTCCCTGTCCTAATCAAACCCTTTGTCCTCCTCTGCTGAGTTCTAAATTTCTCCCAGTCCCCAGGTTCGCTGCTATTTATGGCCAATTTTTATGCCACTTCCTTGGCTTTAATACTATCCCTGATTTCCCTTGATAGCCACGATTGAGCCACCTTCCCTTTTTTATTTTTACGCCAGACAGAAATGTACAATTGTTGTAGTTCATCCATACGGTCTCTAAATGTCTGCCATTGCCCATCCACAGTCAACCCCTTAAGTATCATTCGGCAATCTATCCTAGCCAATTCACGCCTCATACCTTCAAAGTTACCCTTCTTTAAGTTCTGGACCATGGTCTCTGAATTAACTGTTTCATTCTCCATCCTAATGCAGAATTCCACCATATTATGGTCACTCTTCCCCAAGGGGCCACGCACAACGAGATTGCTAATTAATCCTCTCTCATTACACAACACCCAGTCTAAGATGGCCTCCCCCCTAGTTGGTTCCTCGACATATTGGTCTAGAAAACCATCCCTTATGCACTCCAGGGAATCCTCCTCCACCGTATTGCTTCCAGTTTGGTAAGCCCAATCTATGTGCATCTTAAAGTCACCCATTATAACTGCTGCACCTTTATTGCATGCTTCTCTAATTTCCTGTTTGATGCCCTCCCCAACATCACTACTACTGTTTGGAGATCTGTACCCAACTCCCACTCAATTTTTTTGCCCTTTGGTGTTCTGCAGCTCTACCCATATAGATTCCACATCATCCAAGCTAATGTCCTTCCTAACTATTGCATTAATATCCTCTTTAACCAGCAATGCTACCCCATCTCCTTTTCCTTTTATTCTATCCTTCCTGAATGTTGAATACCCTGGATGTTGATTTCCCAGCCCTGATCATCCTGGAGCCACGTCTCTGTAATCCCAATCACATCATATTTGTTAACATCTATTTGCACAGTTAATTCATCCACCTTATTACGGATACTCCTTGCATTAAGACACAAAGCCTTCAGGCTTGTTTTTTTAACACCCTTTGTCCTTTTAGAATTTTGCTGTACAATGGCCCTTTTTGTTCCTTGCCTTGTGTTTCTCTGCCTTCCACTTTTCCTCATCTCCTTTCTGTCTTTTGCTTTTGTCTCCTTTTTGTTTCCCTCTGTCTCCCTGCATTGGTTCCCATCCCCCTGCCATATTAGTTTAACTCCTCCCCAACAGCACTAGCAAATACTCCCCGTCGGACATTGGTTCCGGTCCTGCCCAGGTGCAGACCGTCCGGTTTGTACTGGTCCCACCTCCCCCAGAACCAGTTCCAATGCCCCAGGAATTTGAATCCCTCCCTGCTGCACCACTGCTCAAGCCACGTGTTCATCTGAGCTATCCTGCGATTCCTACTCTGACTAGCACGTGGCACTGGTAGCAATCCCAAGATTACTACTTTTGAGGTCCTACTTTTTAATTTAGCTCCTAGCTCCTTAAATATGTTTCGTAGGACCTCATCCCTTTTTTTACCTATGTCGTTAGTACCCATGTGCACCACGACAACTGGCTGTTCTCCCTCCCTTTTTAGAATGTCCTGCACCCGCTCCAAGACATCCTTGACCCTTGCACCAGGGAGGCAACATACCATCCTGGAGTCTCGGTTACGGCCGCAGAAATGCCTATCTATTCCCCTCACAATTGAATCCCCTATCACTACCGCTCTCCCACTCTTTTTCCTGCCCTCCTGTGCAACAGAGCCAGCCACAGTGCCATGAACTTGGCTGCTGCTGCCCTCCCCTGATGAGTCATCCCCCTCAACAGTACTCAAAGCAGTGTATCTGTTTTGCAGGGGGATGACCACAGGAGACCCCTGCACTACCTTCCTTGTACTACTCTTCCTGCTGGTCTTCCATTCCATAGCTGGCTGTGGACCCTTCTCCTGCAGTAAGACTAACTCGCTATACGTGCTACTCACGTCATTCTCAGCATCGTGGATGCTCCAGAGTGAATCAACCCTCAGCTCCAATTCCGCAACGCGGTCCGTCAGGAGCTGGAGGCGGATACACTTCCCGCAGATGTAGTCGTCAGGGACACCGGAAGTGTCCCTGAGTTCCCACATGGTGCAGGAGGAGCATATCATGTGACCGAGCTCTCCTGCCATGACTTAACCCTTAGATACACTTAAATTGGTGACAACACTGTTACAAGTTACTTACTGATATAAAAAAGAAAAAGAAAAACTACTTACCAATCACCAGCCAATCAATTACCCCTTTGGCTGTGACGTCACCTTTTGATTCCTTTCTACTTCTTTTCTGCTTTTTCTCCCGGCTGGAGCTGCACAAGCTGGGCCTTTATAGGCCTCACCACGCTGCTCCCGCCTCTCGCCGTCTTCCGCTGCCTGTGGAACACCCGCTGGGACTTTTATAGGCCTCACCACACTGCTCCCGCCTCTCGCTGACTGCCGCTGCCTGTGGAACACCTGCTGGGCCTTTTATAGGCCTCTCCACGCTGCTCCCGCCTCTCGCTGACTGTCGCTGCCTGTGGAACACCTGCTGGGCCTTTTATAGGCCTCACCACGCTGCTCCCGCCTCTCGCTGACTGTCGCTGCCTGTGGAACACCTGCTGGGCCTTTTATAGGCCTCAGCACGCTGCTCCCGCCTCTCGCTGACTGTCGCTGCCTGTGGAACACCCGCTGGGCCTTTTATAGAAACATAGCAACATAGAAAATAGGTGCAGGAGTAAGCCATTTGGCCCTTCTAGCCTGCACCGCCATTCAATGAGTTCATGGCTGAACATGCAACCTCAGTACCCCATTCCTGCTTTCTCGCCATACCCCTTGATCGCCCTAGTAGTATTGACTTCATCTAACTCCCTTTTGAATATATTTAGTGAATTGGCCTCAACAACTTTCTGTGGTAGAGAATTCCACAGGTTCACCACTCTCTGGGTGAAGAAGTTTCTCCTCATCTCGGTCCAAAATGGCTTACCCTTTATCTTTAGACTGTGTCCCCTGGTTCTGGACTTCCCCAACATTGGGAACATTCTTCCTGCATCTAACCTGTCTAAACCCATCAGAATTTTAAACGTTCTATGAGGTCCCCTCTCATTCTTCTGAACTCCAGTGAATACAAGTCCAGTTGATCCAATCTTTCTTGATAGGTCAGTCCCGCCATCCCAGGAATCAGTCTGGCGAACCTTCGCTGCACTGCCTCAATAGCAAGAATGTCCTTCCTCAAGTTAGGAGACCAAAACTGTACACAATACTCCAGGTGTGGCCTCACCAAGGCCCTGTACAACTGTAGCAACACCTCCCTGCCCCTGTACTCAAATCCCCTCGCTGTGAAGGCCAACATGCCATTTGCTTTCTTAACCGCCTGCTGTACCTGCATGCCAACCTTCAATGACTGATGTATCATGACACCCAGGTCTCGTTGCACCTCCCCTTTTCCTAATCTGCCACCATTCAGATAATAGTCTGTCTCTCTGTTTTTACCACCAAAGTGGATAACCTCACATTTATCCACATTATACTTCACCTGCCATGCATTTTCCACTCATCTAACCTATCCAAGTCGCTCTGCAGCCTCATAGCATCCTCCTCGCAGCTCACACTGCCACCTAACTTAGTGTCATCCGCAAATTTGGAGATACTACATTTAATCCCATCGTCTAAATCATTAATGTACAGTGTAAACAGCTGGGGCCCCAGCACAGAACCTTGCGGTACCCCACTAGTCACTGCCTGCCATTCTGAAAAGTCCCCATTTACTCCTACTCTTTGCCTCCTGTCTGACAACCAGTTCTCAATCCATGTCAGCACACTATCCCCAATCCCATGTGCTTTAACTTTGCACATTAATCTCTTGTGTGGAACCTTGTCGAAAGCCTTCTGAAAGTCCAAATATACCACATCAACTGGTTCTCCCTTGTCCACTCTACTGGAAACATCCTCAAAAAATTCCAGAAGATTTGTCAAGCATGATTTCCCTTTCACAAATCCATGCTGACTTGGACCTATCATGTCACCTCTTTCCAAATGCACTGCTCTGACATCCTTAATAATTAATAATTAATAGGCCTCACCACGCTGCTCCCGCCTCTCGCCGACTGCCGCTGTCTGTGGAACACCCGCTGGGCCTTTTATAGGCCTCACCACGCTGCTCCCGCCTCTCGCCGTCTGCCGCAGAGGCATGACTACTCGGCTGCCCCACATCAGGCAGTCTACTTGTAGTGAGAGCTCATGCATGCGCCTGTGAAAGAGTTTTAATTCCTCAGGGCAGGCATCGTGAGCCTCTGCCCAATCACCGGTTAGGACACATCTTTTTACTAAGGATAACGTGGGGTCGCTGGCCGTCCAGGCTCTGATTTGGCGAGCCATCATGGGCGAACATGTGGACTCAAAGGCATTGATTGCCATGACTATCTCACAGTGATGTTCGTCAGACCCTTCCGTAGCCAGGGGTAGCCTGGTCTGTGCCTGGTCTGTGCCTTATGGTATAGTCGTAGGATGCCAGCATGAGTGCCCACCGTTGAATTCGCGCCGAGGCGTTGGCGTTTATTGCCTTGCTCTCGGATAGGAGGGATGTGAGGGGCTTGTGGTCAGTTTCTAACGCGAACTTGGCCCCGAAAAGGTATTGGTGCATCTTTTTGACACCGTACACGCACGTGAGCGCCTCCTTCTCTACCATTCCGTACCCGCGCTCCGTCCGCGAAAGTGACCTGGAGGCATAAGCTATGGGTTGTAATTTGCCCGCACTATTGACATGTTGTAAAACGCACCCGACCCCATATGCTGACGCATCGCATGTGAGAACTAGCTTTTTACCTGGGTCAAAGAAAGTCAAAACACTGTTGGAACACAGAAGGTTGCGTGCCTTATTGAAGGCACGTTCCTGGGCGTCCCCCCAAAACCAATCGCACCCTTTCCTGAGTAGCACGTGGAGAGGCTCCAGCAGCGTGCTTAAGTTCTGCATAAAGTTCGCAAAGTAATTGAGTAGCCCGAAGAAAGGCGATCAGTTCTGAGACATTCCGGGGCCTGGGTGCCAGGCGAATTGCTTCTGTTTTGGACTCCGTTGGGCGGATTCCATCAGCGGCAATCCTTCTGCCCAAAAATTCAACCTCGGGTGCGAGAAACAGGCACTTGGATTTCTTGACTCGTAGGCCTACCCGATCCAACCGCTTTAGTACTTCCACCAAATTACGGAGATGGGAGTTGGTGTCCCTGCCCGTGATAAGTATGTTGTCTTGAAATACAACCGTTCCCAGGATGGACTTGAGCAGACTCTCCACGTTGCGCTGGAATATGGCAGCTGCCGACCTGATGCCGAATGGGCATCGATTGTACATGAAAAGGCCCCGATGTGTGTTGACGGTGGTGAGTAGCTTGGATTCCTCGGTCAATTTTTGCGTCATATACGCAGATGTGAGGTCTAATTTTGAGAATAGTTTACCTCCAGCCAATGTGGCAAATAAGTCCTCCGCTCTGGGGTGCGGGTACTGGTCCTGAAGGGAGACTCTGTTTATGGTAGATTTGTAGTCCCCACAGATTCGTACAGATCCATCAGGCTTCATGACTGGGACAATGGGACTTGCCCAGTCGCTAAATTCCACAGGTGATATAATGCCTTCCCGCAGAAGCCTGTCTAGTTCATGTTCAATCTTTTCCCTCATCACATAGGGTACAGCTCTGGCCTTGTGATGGACTGGTCTAGCATCCTATGTGATGTAGATTTTGACTTTGGCCTCTTTGAAAGTGCCCACAGCTGGCTGAAAGAGATGTTCAAATTGCTTTATAACTGTTGAGCAGGAGGTCCGTTCCTCTAATGACATGGCATGGACATCATCCCATTTCCAGTTTAGTTTTGCCAGCCAGCTTCACCCCAGCAGTGCTGGGGGGACTCCGGGGACAATCCACAGGGGAAGTCGGTTCACTGTCCCTTTGTGTGTGACAGAGAGCATGGCGCTGCCGAGGACTGGTACGATTTCTTTGGTATAGGTCCTTAGTTTGGAGTCGACCCTTGTGAGTTTTGGTCTGTCTCTTTTATGCGGCCACAGTTGTTCAAATTGTTGAACGCTCATGAGAGATTGACTCGCTCCCGTGTCCAGCTCCATGTTGACAGATATCCCATTGAGTAGGACCCTCATCATTATAGGAGGCGCCCTGTTATAGGAGCAGCGGCCATTGATCGTGTTGACCCGCTGTACATTGGTGTCCCGGGTACTGTCCCCACCATCTTCTGGTCCACTTTCCGACCCATCCGATTCGTTTACCAGCCGAGCTGCCGTTTTTTTGCACATGCGGGCCAAATGCCCTGTATTTTCACAATTTCTGCAAACAGCCTGCTGAAATTGACATCCCCTTGACGAGTGCCCACCCCCACACTTCCAGCACAGACCTGTTCCATTGTTCAAAATGTTCCCAAAGAATGAGCTGCGTCTGGCTGATCTCTCTTGAGCTTCTCTCAGTTTGTAGTTGATTGCTCGCATTGTGGGTTGATGAGGTGTGAACGGCCGTTCCTGTGGCCCTTGATGGCTTCTGCCTGCTGTCGAGAGCCTGTTCTCCCGGTTTTGTCTGTATGTGGGGGTAGCAGCTTTTCTAATGCTGTGAACTCCTTGTTCCATTATTTTGTTAGTTGTTGTACCTGCATTGTAAATCAACCTCGTTTCTTCTTCTCCTGCCAAGAATGTCTGTGCAACCAGTGCTGCTGCCTCTAAGGTTAGGTTCTTGGTCTCTATGAGCTTTCGGAAAATGCCTGCGTGGCCTATTCCTTCAATGAAAAAGTCTCTCAGCATTTCTCTCCTCAGTTCATCGGAGAATTCACATAAACTAGCCAACCTCCGAAGTTCCGCCACGAAGTCGGGTATGCTCTGGCCCACACAACATCTGTATTTGTAGAACCTGTATCTGGCCATGTGTAGGCTGCTCGCTGGCTTCAGGTGGTCTCTTACCAGTGTGCTCAATTCTTCAAACGACTTGTTTGCTGGTTTCTCGGGTGCCAACAGATCCTTCATTAAAGCGTATGTTTTCGAGCCACAGCTGGTCAAGAGATGGGCTCTTCTCTTGTCTGCCTTATCATCGCCTAACCAGTCTTTGGTTACAAAGCTTTGCTGGAGCCTTTCTATAAAGTTCTCCCAATTGTCTCCCGCATTGCACTTTTCATCTGATCCGTTGTTCGCCATTCTGTGGATTCTGTAATCCCGTAACTCGTCGCCACTGTAAAGTCCTGTCCCCTCAGTACAGATTCACACGAGGCATGTAGTGAAGTCAAGGTCACTCTGGACCTGCACCTTTATTTCACAGCTCTGGAATGCTGCACTTGCCTGAGACCTGTCCTTATATACCTGTCTCTTGCAAGTGCACCTCTGATGGTAAGGTATGCTGGTGGTTACAGGTCATATCTTATTACAGTCATGTATAGCTTGTTTGGATACAGTTATATATAATAATGTAAGATACATGACAGTGTGAATTTATAGTAGTGTGTAAGGACACAACATGGGGTATATCAGAGTTACAGAGAAGGGTGTGGGGTATATCAGTGTGTTACAGTGAGGGGTGTTGCCTATATCAGAGTGTTACAGTGAAGGGTGCAGTATATATCAGTTTTACAGTGGAGGGTGTGGGATATAGCAGTGTTACAGTGAGGGGTATATCAGTTTTACAGTGAGGGTGTGGGGTATATCAGTGTTACAGTGCAGGATATGGGGAATATCAGAGTGTTACAGTGAGGGGTGTGGGGTATATCAGTGTTACAGTGAGGGATATGGGGTACATTAGTATTACAGTGAGTTGTGTGGAGTTTATCAGATTGATACAGTGAGGGGTGTAGGGTATATCATTGTTAAAGTGAGTGGTGTGGGGTATATCAGTGTTACAGTGAGGGGTGTGGGGTATTTCAATGTTACAGTGAGGGGTGTGGTGTATATCAGATAGTTACTGTGAGGGTGTGGGGTATATCAGTGTTTTACAGTGAGGATTGTGGGGTATATCGGTGTTACAGTGAGGCATGTGGGGTATATCGTTGTTTTACAGTGAGGAGTGGGGGGTATATCAGTGTTGCAGTGAGGGGTGTAGGGTATATCGTTATTTTACATGAGGAGTATGGAGTATATCAGTGTTACAGTGAGGGGTGTGGGGTATCTCAATGTTACAGTGTGGTGTGTAGGTATATCAGTGTTACAGTGAGGGGTGTGATCTATATCAGAGTGTTACCATGAGGGGTGTAGTGTATATCAGTGTGTAACACTGAGAGTTGTGGAGTATATCAGAGTGTTATGGTGAGAGGTGTGGGGTATATCAGAGCATTACAATGAAGGGTGTGGGTTATATCAGTGTGTTACAGTGAGGGGTGTTGAGTATATCAGTGTATTACAGTGAGGGGTATGGAGTATATCAGAGAGTTACGGTGAGAGGTGTGGGGTATATGTGTTACAGTTAGTATGCAGATACAGCACATGATCAGGAAGGCCAATGGAATCTTGGACTTTAATGCAAAGTGGATGGAGTATAAAAGCAGGTAAGTCTTGCTACAGTTATGCAAGGTATTGGTGAGGCCACACCTGGAATACCGCGTGCAGTTTTGGTTTCCATATTTACGAAAGGATATATTTGATTTGGAGACAGTTCAGAGAAGGTTCACTCGGTTGATCCTGAGATGAGGGGGTGACTTATGAGGAAAGGTTGAGGAGGTTGGGCCTGTACACATTGGAATTCACCAGAGGTGATCTTATCGAAACACATTAGATTATGAGGGGGCTTGACAAGGTGGGTGCAGAGAGGATGTTTCCACTGATGGGGGAGACTAGAGCTAGGGGGCATGATCTTAGAATAAGGAGCCACTCATTTAAAACTGAGATGAGGAGGAATTTATTCTCTGAGAGAGTTGTAATTCTGTGGAATTCACTGCCTCGGGGAGCTATGGAAGCCGGGACATTGAATAAATTTAAGACAGAGACAGACAGTTTCTTAATGGATAAGGGATTAAGAGGTTATGTGGAGCGGGCAGGGAAGTGGACCTGAATCCATGTTCAGACCAGCTATGATCTTATTAAATGGTGGAGCAGGCACGCGGGGCAATATGACTTACTCCTGCTCCTATTTCTTTTGTTCTTATGCTCATAAGGTTGTGGGGTATAACAGAGTGTTGCAGTAAGGAGTGCGGGTTATATCAGAGTGTTACAGTAAGTGATGCGGGGTATATCAGAGTGTTACAATGAGAGGTGTGGGTTATATAAGTGTTACGGTGAGAGGTTTGGGTTATATCAGAATGTTACGGTGAGAGATGTGGGTATATCAATGTTACAGTGAGGGATGTGGGGTATATCAGAGGGTTACAATGAGGGGTGTGGCCTACATCAGATTGTTACATTGATGGGTGCGGTGTATATCAGTTTTACAGTGAGGGGTGTGGGATATATCAGTGTTACAGTGAGGGGTGTGGGGTATATCAGTTTTACAGTGAGGGTTTGAGGTACATTAGTGTTACAGTGAGGGATGTAGAGTATATCATTGTTACAGTGAAGGGTGTGGGGTATATCAGTGTTATAGTGAGGAGTGTGGGGTATAGCAATGTGTTACAGTGAGGGGTGTTGAGTATTTCAGTGTTACAGTGGGGGTGTGGTGTATATCAGAGGTACAGTGATGGGTATGTGATATATCAGAGTGTTACAGTGAGGGTTGTGGATTATATCAGTGTTACAGTGAGGGATGTGGGGTATATCAGTGTTACAGTGAGGGATGTGGGGTATATCAGTGTTACAGTGAGGGATGTGGGGTATATCAGTGTTACAGTGAGGGGTGTGGGGTATATCAGTGTTACAGTGAGGGGTGTGGGGTTTATCAGAGTGTTACAATGAGGGATGTGTGGTATATCAGAGTGTTACAGTGAGGGTTGTGGATTATATCAGTGTTACAGTGAGGGGTGTGGGGTATATCAGTTTTACAGTGAGGGTTTGAGGTACATTAGTGTTACAGTGAGGGATGTAGAGTATATCATTGTTACAGTGAAGGGTGTGGGGTATATCAGTGTTATAGTGAGGAGTGTGGGGTATAGCAATGTGTTACAGTGAGGGGTGTTGAGTATTTCAGTGTTACAGTGGGGGTGTGGTGTATATCAGAGGTACAGTGATGGGTATGTGATATATCAGAGTGTTACAGTGAGGGTTGTGGATTATATCAGTGTTACAGTGAGGGATGTGGGGTATATCAGTGTTACAGTGAGGGATGTGGGGTATATCAGTGTTACAGTGAGGGATGTGGGGTATATCAGTGTTACAGTGAGGGGTGTGGGGTATATCAGTGTTACAGTGAGGGGTGTGGGGTTTATCAGAGTGTTACAATGAGGGATGTGTGGTATATCAGAGTGTTACAGTGAGGGTTGTGGATTATATCAGTGTTACAGTGAGGGGTGTGGGGTATATCTGTGTGTTACAGTGAGGGGTATGGAGTATATCAAAGTGTTACAGTGAGAGGTGTGGGGTATATGTGTTAGTTAGTATGCAGATACAGCACATGATCCGGAAGGCCAATGGAATCTTGGATTTTATTGCAAAGGGGATGGAGTATAAAAGCAGGTAAGTCTTCCTGCACTTATACAGGGTATTGGTGAGGCCACACATGGAATACTATGTGCAGTTTTGGTTTTTACATTTTTACGAAAGGATATACTTGCTTTGGAGGCAGTTCAGAGAAGGTTCACTAGGTTGATCCCGGAGATGAGGGGGATGACTTATGAGGAAAGGTTGGAGGTTGGGCCTGTACACATTGGAATTCAGAAGAATGAGAGGTGATCTTATCGAAACATTTTAGATCATGAGGGGGCTTGACAAGGTGGATGCAGAGAGGATGTTTCCACTGATGGGGGAGATTAGAACTAAGGGGCATAATCTTAGAATAAGGGACCGCCCATTTAAAACTTAGATGAGGAGAAATTTCTTCTCTCAGAGGGTTGTAAATTTGTGAAATTCGCTGCCTCAGAGAGCTGTGGAAGCCGGGACATTGAATAAATTTAAGACAGAGATGAACAGTTTCTAAACCGATAAGGGATTAAGGGGTTATGGTGAGCGTGCAGGGAAATGGACCTGGGTCCATGATCAGATCAGCAATGATCGTATCAAATCGCGGAGCAGGCTCGAGAGGCCGTATGGCCTAAGTCTGCTCCTATTTCTTATGTTCCTATGTTCTTATGGGTGCGGGGTATATCAAAGTGTTGCAGTGAGGGGTGCGGGTTTTATCAGAGTGTTACAGTGAGGGGTGTGGGTATATATCAGAGTGATACTGTGAGGGGTGTGGGATGTACCAGTGTTACAGTGAGGGGTGTGGGGTTTCTCATTGTTTACAGGAGGGGCGTGGGGTATATCAGTGTGTAACACAGAGGTATGGAGTATATCAGAGTGTTACGTTGAGAGGTGTGGGGTATATCAGTGTTACATTGAGGGGTGTGGGGTATATCAGAGTGTTACAGTGAGGGGGGTGGTGTATATCAGTGTTACAGTGAGTGTGTGGGGTATATCAGTGTTACAGTGAGCGGTGTGGGGTATATTACTGTTACAGTGAAGGGTGTGGGGTATAGCAATGTGTTACAGTGAGGGGTGTGGGGTATTTCAGTGTTACAGTGGGGGTGTGGTGTATATCAGAGTTACAATGAGGGGTGTGTGGTATATCAGATTGTTACAGTGAGGGGTGTGGAGTATATCAGTGTATTACAGTGAGGGGTATGGAGTATATCAGAGTGTTACGGTGAGAGGTGTGAGGTATATCAGTGTAACAGTTAGAATGCAGATACAGCACATGATCAGGAAGGCCAATGGATTCTTGGACTTTATTGCAAAGGGGATGGAGTATAAAAGTAGGTAAATCTTCCTACAGTTATACAGGGTCTTGGTGAGGCCACACATGGAATACTGCGTGCAGTTTTGGATTCCATATTTACGAAAAGGATATATTTGCTTTGGAGGCAGTTCAGAGAAGGTTCACTCGGTTGATCCCAGAGATGATGGGAATGACTTATGAGGAAAGGTTGAGTAAGTTGCGCCTATACTCATTGGAATTCAGAAGAATGAGAGGTGATCTTATCGAAATATATAAGATTATGAGGGGGCTTGACAAGGTGGATGCAGAGAGGATGTTTCCACTGATGGGGAGACTAGAACTAAGGGACATTATCTTAGAATAAGGGGCCACCCATTTAAAACTGAGATGAGGAGAAATTTCTTCTCTCAGAGGGTTGTAAATCTGTGGAATTCGCTGCCTCAGAGAACTGTGAAAGCTGGATCATTGAATAAATTTAAGACAGAGATGAACAGTTTCTAAACCGATAAGGGATTAAGGGGTTATGATGAGCAGGCAGGGAAGTGGATCTGAGTCCATGATGAGATCAGCAATGATTGTATTAAATGGGGGAGCAGGTTCGAGGGGCTGTATGGCCTACTCCTGCTCCTATTTCATATGTTCTTATGGGTGCGTGGTATACCAAAGTGTTGCAGAGAGGGGTGCGGATTATATCAGAGCGTTACAGTGAGGGGTGTGGGATATATCATTATTACAGTGAGTGATGCGGGATATATCAGAGTGTTACGGTGAGAGGTGTGGCCTATATCAGAGTGTTACGGTGAAGGGTGTGGTGTATATCAGCTTTACAGTGAGGGGTGAGGAATATATCAGTGTTACAGTGAGGGTTATATCAGTTTTACAGTAAGGGTGTGGGGTATATCAGTATTACAGTGAGGGAAATGGGGAATATCAGAGTGTTACATTGAGGGGTGTAGTGTATATCCGTGTTACAGTGAGGGATATGGGTTATATCACAGTGTTGCAGTGAGGGGTGTGGGGTATATCAGTATTACAGTGGGGGTGTGGGGTATATCAGTGATACAGTGTGGGTGTGGGGTATATCAATGTCACAGTGAGGGGTGTGGGATATATCAGTTTTACAATGAGGGGTGTGGGGTATATCAATGTGTTACAGTGAGAAGTGTGGGTTATATCAGAGTTACAGTGAGAAATGTGGAGTTTATCAGATTGGTACAGTGAGGGGTGCAGGGTATATCATTGTGGGGCATATCAGAGTGTTACTGTGAGGGGTGTTGGCTATATCAGAGTGTTACTGTGAGGGGTGTGGGGTGTATCAGTGTGTTACAGTGAGGAGTGTGGGATATTTCAGTGTTACAGTAAGAGGTGTGGGGTATATCGTTGTTTTACAGTGAGGTGTGTGGGGTATATCAGTGTTACAGTGAGGGGTGTGATCTATATCAGAGTGTTACTGTGAGGGGTGTGGGGTATATCAGTGTGTTACAATGAGGGTGTGTCGTATATCAGTGATACAGTGAGGGGTGTGTGGTATTTCAGTGTTACAGTGAGGGGTGTGGTGTATATCAGAGTGTTACTGTGAGGGGTGTGGGGTATATCAGTGTATTACAGGGAGGAGTGTGGGGTATATCAGTGTTACAGTGAGGGGTGTGGGATATATCATTGTTTTACAGTGAGGAGTGTGTGGTATATCAGTGATACAGTGAGGAGTGTGGGGTATATCAGTGTTACAGTGAGAGGTGTGGGGTATATCAGAGCATTACATTGAGGGATGTGGGGTATATCAGTGTGTTACAGTGAGGGGTGTTGAGTATATCAGTGTTACAGTAAGGGGTGTGGGGTATATCAGAGAGTTACGGTCAGAGGTGTGGGGTATATCAGTGTTACAGTTAGTATGCAGATTCAGCAAGTGATCAGGAAGGCCAATGGAATCTTGGACTTTTTTGCAAAGGGGATAGAGTATAAAAGCAGGTAAGTCTTCCTACACTTATACAGGTCATTGGTGAGGCCACACCTGGAATACTGCGTGCAGGTTTGGTTTCCATATTTACAAAAGGATATACTTGATTTGGAGGCAGTTCAGAGAAGGTTCACTAGGTTGATCCCGAGATGAGGGGGTGACTTATAAGGAAAGGTTGAGGAGGTTGGGCCTGTACACACTGGAATTCATCAGAGGTGATCTTATCGAAACACATTAGATTATGAGGGGGCTTGACAAGGTGGATGCAGAGAGGATGTTTCCACTGATGGGGGAGACTAGAACTAGGGGCCATAATCTTAGAATAAGGGGCCACCCATTTAAAACTGAGATGAGGAGGAATTTATTCTCTGAGAGGGTTGTAATTCTGTGGAATTCGCTACCTCAGAGAGCTATGGAAGCCGGGACATTCAATAAATTTAAGACCGAGCTGGACAATTTCTTAACCGACAAGGGATTAAGAGGTTATGTGGAGCGGGCAGGGAAGTGGACCTGAATCCATGTTCAGATCAGCCATGATCTTATTAAATGGTGGAGCCGGATCGCGGGGCAGTATGGCCTACTACTGCTCCTATTTCTTATATTCTTATGCTCATGAGGGTGCCGGGTATATCAGAGTGTTGCAGTAAGGTGTGCGGGTTATATCAGAGTGTTTCAGTGAGGGGTGTGAGTTATATCAGTATTACAGTAAGTGATGCGGGGTATATCAGAGTGTAACAGTGATGGGTGCGGTGTATATCAGTGAGGGTTAGAAACATAGAAACATAGAAACATAGAAAATAGGTGCAGGAGTAGGCCATTCGGCCCTTCTAGCCTGCACCGCCATTCAATGAGTTCATGGCTGAATATTCAACTTCAGTACCCCATTCCTGCTTTCTCGCCATACCCCTTGATCCCCCTAGTAGTAAGGACCTCATCTAACTCCTTTTTGAATATATTTAGTGAATTGGCCTCAACAACTTTCTGTGGTAGAGAATTCCACAGGTTCACCACTCTCTGGGTGAAGAAGTTCCTCCGCATCTCGGTCCTAAATGGCTTACCCCTTATCCTTAGACTGTGACCTCTGGTTCTGGACTTCCCCAACATTGGGAACATTCTTCCTGCATCTAACCTGTCTAACCCCGTCAGGATTTTAAATGTTTCTATGAGGTCCCCTCTCATTCTTCTGAACTCCAGTGAATACAAGCCCAGTTGATCCAGTCTTTCTTGATAGGTCAGTCCCGCCATCCCGGGAATCAGTCTGGTGAACCTTCGCTGCACTCCCTCAATAGCAAGAATGTCCTTCCTCAGGTTAGGAGACCAAAACTGTACACAATACTCCAGGTGTGGCCTCACCAATGCCCTGTACAACTGTAGCAACACCTCCCTGCCCCTGTACTCAAATCCCCTTGCTATGAAGGCCAACATGCCATTTGCTTTCTTAACCGCCTGCTGCACCTGCATGCCAACCTTCAATGACTGATGCACCTCCCCTTTTCCTAATCTGTCACCATTCAGATAATAGTCTGTCTCTCTGTTTTTACCACCAAAGTGGATAACCTCACATTTATCCACATTATACTTCATCTGCCATGCATTTGCCCACTCACCTAACCTATCCAAGTCGCTCTGCAGCCTCACAGCATCCTCCTCGCAGCTCACACTGCCACCCAACTTAGTGTCATCCGCAAATTTGGAGATACTACATTTAATCCCCTCATCTAAATCATTAATGTACAGTGTAAACAGCTGGGGCCCCAGCACAGAACCTTGCGGTACCCCACTAGTCACTGCCTGCCATTCTGAAAAGTACCCATTTACTCCTACTCTTTGCTTCCTGTCTGACAACCAGTTCTCAATCCATGTCAGTACAATCCCATGTGCTCTAACTTTGCACATCAATCTCTTGTGTGGGACCTTGTCGAACGCCTTCTGAAAGTCCAAATATACCACATCAACTGGTTCTCCCTTATCCACTCTACTGGAAACATCCTCAAAAAATTCCAGAAGATTTGTCAAGCATGATTTCCCTTTCACAAATCCATGCTGACTTGGACCTATCATGTCACCTCTTTACAAATGCACTGCTATGACATCCTTAATAATTGATTCCATCATTTTACCCACTACCGATGTCAGGCTGACCGGTCTATAATTCCCTGTTTTCTCTCTCCCTCCTTTTTTAAAAAGTGGGGTTACATTGGCTACCCTCCACTCCATAGGAACTGATCCAGAGTAAATGGAATGTTGGAAAATGACTGTCAACGCATCCACTATTTCCAAGGCCACCTCCTTAAGTACTCTGGGATGCAGTCCATCAGGCCCTGGGGATTTATCGGCCTTCAATCCCATCAATTTCCCCAACACAATTTCCCGGCTAATAAGGATTTCCCTCAGTTCCTCCTCCTTACTAGACCCCCCGACCCCTTTTATAACCAGAAGGTTGTTCGTGTCCTCCTTCGTGAATACCGAACCAAAGTACTTGTTCAATTGGTCCGCCATTTCTTTGTTCCCCGTTATGACTTCCCCTGATTCTGACTACAGGGGACCTACGTTTGTCTTTACTAACCTTTTTCTCTTTACATATCTATAGAAACTTTTGCAATCCGTCTTAATGTTCCCTGCAAGCTTTTTCTCATACTCCATTTTCCCTGCCCTAATCAAACCCTTTGTCCTCCTCTGCTGAGTTCTAAATTTCTCCCAGTCCCCAGGTTCGCTGCTATTTCTGGCCAATTTGTATGCCACTTCCTTGGCTTTAATACTATCCCTGATTTCCCTTGATAGCCACGGTTGAGCCACCTTCCCTTTTTTATTTCTATGCCAGACAGGAATGTACAATTGTTGTAGTTCATCCATTCGGTCTCTAAATGTCTGCCATTGCCCATCCACAGTCAACCCCTTAAGTATCATTCACCAATCCATCCCAGCCAATTCACGCCTCATACCTTCAAAGTTAGCCTTCTTTAAGTTCTGGACCATGGTCTCTGAATTAACTGTTTCATTCTCCATCCCAATGCAGAATTCCACCATATTATGGTCACTCTTCCCCAAGGGGCTTCGCACAACGAGATTGCTAATTAATCCTCTCTCATTACATAACACCCAGTCTAAGATGGCCTCCCCCCTAGTTGGTTCCTCGACATATTGGTCTAAAAAACCATCCCTTATGCACTCCAGAAAATCCTCCTCCACCGTATTGCTTCCAGTTTGGTTAGCCCAATCTATGTGCATATTAAAGTCACCCATTATAACTGCTGCACCTTTATTGCACGCACCCCTAATTTCCTGTTTGATGCCCTCCCCAACATCACTACTACTGTTTGGAGGTCTGTACACAACTCCCACTAACGTTTTTTGCCCTTTGGTGTTCTGCAGCTCTACCCATATAGATTCCACATCATCCAAGCTAATGTCCTTCCTAACTATTGCCTTAATCTCCTCCTTAACCAGCAATGCTACCCCACCTCCTTTTCCTTTTATTCTATCCTTCCTGAATGTTGAATACCCCTGGATGTTGAGTTTCCAGCCCTGCTCATCCTGGAGCCACGTCTCCGTAATCCCAATCACATCATATTTGTTAACATCTATTTGCACAGTTAATTCATCCACCTTATTGCGGATACTCCTTGCATTAAGACACAAAGCCTTTAGGCTTGTTTTTTTAACACCCTCTGTCCTTTTAGAATTTTGCTGTACAATGGCCCTTTTTGTTCTTTGCCTTGGGTTTCTCTGCCCTCCACTTTTCCTCATCTCCTTTCTGTCTTTTGTTTTTGCCTCCTTTTTGTTTCCCTCTATCTCCCTGCATTGGTTCCCATCCCCCTGCCATATTAGTTTAACTCCTCCCCAACAGCACTAGCAAACACTCCCCCAAGGACATTGGTTCCGATTCTGCCCAGGTGCAGACCGTCCGGATTGTACTGGTCCCACCTCCCCCAGAACCGGTTCCATTGCCCCAGGAATTTGAATCCCTCCCTGCTGCACCATTGCTCAAGCCACGTATTCATCTGAGCTATCCTGCGATTCCTGCTCTGACTAGCACGTGGCACTGGTAGCAATCCCAAGATTACTACTTTTGAGGTCCTACTTTTTAATTTAGCTCCTAGCTCCTTAAATTCATTTCGTAGGAACTCATCCCTTTTTTTACCTATGTCATTGGTACCAACGTGCACCACGACAACTGGCTGTTCTCCCTCCCTTTTTAGAATGTCCTGCACCCGCTCCGAGACATCCTTGACCCTTGCACCAGGGAGGCAACATACCATCCTGGAGTCTCGGTTGCGGCCGCAGAAACGCCTATCTATTCCCCTTACAATTGAATCCCCTATCACTATCGCTCGCCCACTCTTTTTCCTGCCCTCCTGTGCAACAGAGCCAGCCACGGTGCCATGAACTTGGCTGCTGCTGCCCACTCCTGATGAGTCATCCCCCTCAACAGCACTCAAAGCAGTGTATCTGTTTTGCAGTGGGATGACCACAGGGGACCCCTGCACTACCTTCCTTGCACTACTCTTCCTGCTGGTCTTCCATTCCCTCGCTGGCTGTGGACCCTTCTCCTGCGGTAAGACCAACTCGCTACACGTGATACTCACGTCATTCTCAGCATCGTGGATGCTCCAGAGTGAATCCACCTTCAGCTCCAACTCCGCAACGCGGACCGTCAGTAGCCGGAGGTGGACACACTTCCCGCACATGTAGTCGTCAGGGACACTGGTGTTGTCCCCGTGTTCTCACATGGTACAGGAGGAGCATATCACCTGACCGAGCTGTCCTGCCATGACTTAACCCTTAGATACACTTAAATTGCCGACAACAATGTTAAAAGTTACTGACTAACAAAGAAAAAGAAAAACTACTCACCAATCAGCAGCCAATCACTTACCACGTTGGCTGTGACGTCACTTTTTGATTTCTTTCTACTTCTTTTTTGACTTCTCTCAGCTGGAACGGTCCCGGTCCCGCCTCTCTCAACTCCCGCCTCTCTCGACGCTCCCCGGACTGCTGAGACTTTTATAGGCCGCTGCCTCTCTCGACGCTCCCCGGACTGCTGAGCCTTTTATAGGCCGCTGCCTCTCTCGACTCCCGCCTCTCTCGACGCTCCCCGGACTGCTGAGCCTTTTATAGGCCGCTGCCTCTCTCGACTCCCGCCTCTCTCGACGCTCTCCGGACTGCTGAGCCTTTTATAGGCCGCTGCCTCTCTCAACTCCCGCCTCTCTCGACGCTCCCTGGACTGCTGAGCCTTTTATAGGCCGCTGCCTCTCTCGACGCTCCCCGGACTGCTGAGTCTTTTATAGGCCGCTGCCTCTCTCGACTCCCGCCTCTCTCGACGCTCCCCGGACTGCTGAGCCTTTTATAGGCCGCTGCCTCTCTCGACGCTCCCCGGACTGCTGAGCCTTTTATAGGCCGCTGCCTCTCTCAACTCCCGCCTCTCTCGACGCTCCCCGGACTGCTGAGCCTTTTATAGGCCGCTGCCTCTCTCAACTCCCGCCTCTCTCGACGCTCCCCGGACTGCTGAGCCTTTTATAGGCCGCTGCATCTCTCGACGCTCCCCGGACTGCTGAGCCTTTTATAGGCCGCTGCCTCTCTCAACTCCCGCCTCTCTCGACGCTCCCCGGACTGCTGAGCCTTTTATAGGCCGCTGCCTCTCTCGACGCTCCCCGGACTGCTGAGTCTTTTATAGGCCGCCGCCTCTCTCGACGCTCCCCGGACTGCTGAGCCTTTTATAGGCCGCTGCCTCTCTCGACTCCCGCCTCTCTCTGTGGGATATATCAGTGTTACACTGAGGGGTGTGGGTTATATCAGTTTTACAGTGAGGGTTTGGGGTACATTAGTGATACAGAGACGGTGTGGGGTATATCAGTGATACAGTGAGGGGTGTGGGGTATACCATAGTGTTACTGTGAGGGGTGTGGGGTATATCAATGTTACAGTGAGGGATGTGGGGTATATCGGTGTGTTACATTGAGGAGTGTGGGGTATATCAGTGTTACAGTGAGGGCTGTGGGGTTTATCAATGTTATTGAGGGGTGTGGGGTATATCATTGTTTTACAGTGAGGAGTGTGTGGTATATCAGTGATACAGTGAGGAGTGTGGGGTATATCAGTGTTACAGTGAGAGGTGTGGGGTATATCAGAGCATTACATTGAGGGATGTGGGGTATATCAGTGTGTTACAGTGAGGGGTGTTGAGTATATCAGTGTTACAGTAAGGGGTGTGGGGTATATCAGAGAGTTACGGTCAGAGGTGTGGGGTATATCAATGTTACAGTGAGGGGTGTGGGGTATATCATAGTGTTACTGTGAGGTGTGTGGGGTATATCAATGTTACAGTGAGGGATGTGGGGTATATCAGTGTGTTACATTGAGGAGTGTGGGGTATATCAGTGTTACAGTGTGGGTCGTGTGGTATATCAGTGTTACAGTGAGGGGTGTGGGGTGCATCAGTGTCTTACAGTGAGGGGTGTGGGCTATATCAGTGTGTTACAGTGAGGGGTGTTGAGTATATCAGAGTGTTATAGTGAGAGGTGTGGGGTATATCAGTGTAACAGTTAGTATGCAGATACAGCAATTAATCAGGAAGGCCAATGGAATCTTGGACTTTATTGCAAAGGGGATGGAGTATAAAAGCAGGTAAGTCTTGCTACAGTTATACAGGGTATTGGTGAGGCCACACCTGGAATACTGCATGCAATTTTGGTTTCCATATTTACAAAAGGATATACTTGCTTTGGAGGCAGTTCAGAGAAGGTTCACAAGGTTGATTCCGAGATGAGGGGGTGACTCATGAGGAAAGTTTGAGGAGGTTGGGCCTGTACACATTGGAATTCATCAGAGGTGATCTTATCGAAACATGTTAGATTGTGAGGGGGCTTGACAAGGTGAATGCAGAGAGGATGTTTCCACTGATGTGGGAGACTAGAGCTAGGGGCCATAATCTTAGAATAAGGGGCCACTGATTTACAACTGAGATGAGGAGAAATTTCTTCTCTCAGAGCATTGGAATTCTGTGGAATTCACTGCCTCAGAGAGCTGTGAAAGCTGGGACATTGAATAAATTTAAGACAGCAATAGACAGTTTCTAAACCGATAAGGGATTAAGAGGTTATGGTGATAGGGCAGGGAAGTGGACCTGAGTTCATGATCAAATCAGCAATGATCGTATTAAATGGCGGAGCAGGCTTGAGGGAGAATATGGCCTACTCCTGCTCCTATTCCTTATGTTCTTATGGGTGCGGGATATATCAGAGTGTTGCAGTGAGGGGTGCGGGTTATATCAGTATTACAGTGAGTGATGCAGGATATATCACAGTGTTATGGTGAGGGGTGTGGGTTATATCAGAGTGTTACGGTGAGGGGTGTGGGTTATACCAGAGTGTTACGGTGAAAGGTGTGTGGTATATCAGCGTTACAGTGAAGGGTGTGGCGTATATCAGTGTTACAGTGAGGGATGTGGGGTTGTTACTGTGAGGGGTGTGGGTGTATATGATAGTTTCAGTGAGGAGTGTGGAGTATATCAGTTTGTTACAGTGAGGGGTGTGGGGTATATCATTGTTACATTGAGGGCTGTGGGTATAGCAGTGATACAGTGAGGGGTGTGGGATATATCAGTGTTACAGTGAGCGGTGTGGGGTATATCAGAATGTTACAGTGAGGGTTGTGGGGTATATCAGTTTGTTACAGTGAGGATTGTGGGATATATCAGTGTTACAGTGAGCGGTGTGGGGTATATCAGAATGTTACAGTGAGGGTTGTGGGGTATATCAGTTTGTTACAGTGAGGATTGTGGGATATATCAGTGTTACAGTGAGCGGTGTGGGGTATATCAGAATGTTACAGTGAGGGTTGTGGGGTATATCAGTTTGTTACAGTGAGGATTGTGGGGTATATCAGTGTTACAGTGAGGGGTGTGGCGTATATCAATGTTACAGTGAGGGGTGTGGGTTATATCAATGTTACAGTGAGGGTCGTGGGGTATATCAGTGTTACAGTGAGAGGTGTGGGGTGTATCAGCGTGTTACAGAGAGGGCTTTGGGGTATATCAGTGTTACAGTGAGGGGTGTGGGGTGTATCAGTGTTACAGTGAGGGCTGTGGGGCATACCAATGTGTTACAGTGAGTATATCAGAGTGTTACGGTGAGAGGTGTGGGGTATATCAGTGTTACAGTTACTATGCAGATACGGCAAGTGATCAGGAAGGCCAATCGAATCTTGGACTTTATTGCAAAGGAGATGGAGTATAAAAGCAGGGAAGTCTTGCTACAGTTATACAGGGTATTGGTGAGGCCACACCTGGAATACTGCTTGCAGTTTTGGTTACCATATTTACGAAAGGATATACTTGCTGTACAGGCAGTTCAGAGAAGGTTCACTAGCTGGATCACGGAGATGAGGGGGCTGACTTATAAGGTAAGGTTGAGGAGGTTGGGCCTGTACACATTGGAATTCAAAAGAATGAGCGGTGATCTTATCGAACCATGTAAGATTATGAGGGGGTTTGACAAGGTGGGATACAGTGAGGATGTTTTCACTGATAGGGGAGATTATACCTAAGGGGCATAATCTTAGAATAAGGGGTCACCCATTTAAAACTGAGATGAGGAGGAATTTCTTCTCTGAGGGTTGTAAATCTGTGGAAATCGCTGACTCAGAGAGCTGTGAAAGCCAGGACATTGAATAAAATTAAGACAGAGATAAACAGTTTCTAAACCGAGAAGGGATTAAGAGGTTATGGTGAGCGGACAGGGAAGTGGACCTGGGTCCATGATCAGATCAGCCATGATCGTATTACATGGCAGAGCAGGCTCGAGGGGCCGTATGGCCTACTCCTGCTCCTATTTCTTATGTTCTTACGTTCTTTTGTGTGCGGTGTCTCTCAGAGTTTTACAGTGAGGGGCGAGGGGTATATCAGAATGTTACAGTGAGGGGTGTTGTGTATATCAGTGTTACAGTGAGAGGTGTGGGGTATATGTGTTATGGTTAGAATGCAGATTCAGCAAGTGATCAGGAAGGCCAATGGAATCTTGGACTTTATTGCAAAGGGGATGGAGTATAAAAGCAGGTAAGTCTTGCTACAGTTATACAGGGTCTTGGTGAGGCCACACCTGGAATACTGCATGCAGTTTTGGTTTCCATATTTACAAAAGGATATACTTGATTTGGAGGCAGTTCAGAGAAGGTTCACGAGGTTGACCCCAAGATGAGGGGGATGACTTTTGAGGAAAGGTTGAGGAGGTTGGGATGTACACATTGGAATTCATCAGAGGTGATCTTATCGAAACACATTAGATTGTGAGGGGGCTTGACAAGGTGGGTGCAGAGAGGATGTTTCCACTGATAGGGGAGACTAGAGCTAGAGGGCATAATCTTAGAATAAGGGGCCACTCATTTAAAACTGAGATGAGGAGGAACTTCTTCTCTCAGAGGGTTGTAAATCTGTGGAATTCGCTGCCTCAGAGAGCAATTGAAGCCGGGACATTGAATAAATTTTTAAGGCAGTGATAGACAGTTTCTTAACCGATAAGGGATTGAGTGGTTATGTGGAATGGGCAGGGAAATGGACCTGAGTCTATGATCAGATCAGCCATGATCTAATTACATGGCGGAGCAGGCTCGCGGGGCCATATCGCCTACTCCTGCTCCTATTTCTTATGTTCTTATGTTCTTAAGGGTGCGGGGTGTATCAGAGTGTTGCAGTGAGAGATATGGGGTATATCAGTGTTACAATGAAGGGTGTGGGGTATATCAGAGTGTTACAGTGAGGGGTGTGGGTTATATCAGTGTTACAGTGAGTGGTGTAGGGTATTTCAGTGATACAGTGGGGGTGTGGTGTATATCAGAGTTACAGTGAGGGGTGTGGGATATATCAATGTGTTAAAGTGAGAAATGTGGGGTGTATCAGTGTTACAATGAGGGGTGTAGGGTATATCAGAGTGTTATGCTGAGCGGTGTGGTGTATATCAGTGTTACAGTTAGTATGCAGATGCAGCAATTAATCAGGAAGTCCAATGGAATCTTGGACTTTATTGCAAAGGGGATGGAGTATAAAAGCAGGCAAGTCTTGCTACAGTTATACAGGGTCTTGGTGAGGCCACACCTGGAATATTGCGTGCGGTTTTGTTTTCCATATTTACAAAAGGATATACTTGATTTGGAGGCAGTTCAGAGAAGGTTCACTAGGTTGATCCCGAGATGAGGGGGTGACTTATGAGGAAAGGTTGAGGAGGTTGGGCCTGTACTCATTGGAATTCATCAGAGGTGATCTTATCGAAATATTTTAGATTATGAGGGGGCTTGACAAGATGGATGCAGAGAGGATGTTTCCACTGATAGGGGAGACTAGAACTCGGGGGCATAATCTTAGAATAAGGGGCCACCAATTTAAAACTGAGATGACAAGGAATTTCTTCTCTCAGAGGTTTGCAAATCTGTGGAATTCACTGCCTCAGAGAGTTGTGGATGCCAGGACATTGAATAAATTTAAGACAGAGATCGACAGTTTCTTAACTGATAAGGGATTAAGAGGTTATGGGAAGCAGGCAGGGAAGTGGACCTGAGTCCATGATCAGATCAGCCATGGTCAAATTTTTAATGGTGAAGCAGGCTCGAGGGGCCGTATGGCCTACTCGTGCTCCTATTTCTTATGTTCTTATGTTCTTATGTTCTTTTGGGCACGAGGTATATCAGAGTGTTACAGTTATATATCAGTGTAACGGTGAGGGGTGTGGGTTATATCTGTGTGACAGTGAGGTTTGTTCAATATATCAGAGTTTTACAGTGAGGGGTGTGGGGTATATCAGTTTTACCGTGATGGGTGTGGGGTACATCAGTGTTACAGTGAGAGGTGTGGGGTATATAAGTGTTTCAGTGAGGGGTGTGGTATATCATTGTTACACTGAGGGGTGTGGGGTATATCAGTGTTACAATGAGAGCTGTGGGGTATATCAGTGTTCCAGTGACAGGTGTGTCATATATCAGAGTGTTACAGTGAGGAGTGTGGCAGATATCAGTGTGTTGCAGTGAGGAGTGCGGGGTATATCAAAGTGTTACAGTGAGGGTTGTGGATTATATCAGTGTTATAGTGATGGGTGTGGGGTGTATGAGTGTTACAGTGAGGGGTGTGGGGTATATAAGTGTTACAGTGAGATGTGTGGGGTATATCAGTGTTACAGTAAGGGTTGTGGGGTATATCAAAACATAGAAACATAGAAAATAGGTGCAGGAGTAGGCCATTCGGCCCTTCGCGCCTGCACCACCATTCAATATGATCATGGCTGATCATGCAACCTCAGTATCCCATTCCTGCTTTCGCGAACTACCTTTTGAATATATCTGACGAACTGGCCTCAACAACTTTCTGTGGTAGAGAATTCCACAGGTTCACAATTCACTGAGTGAAGACGTTTCTCCTTGTCTCGGTCCTAAATGTCTTACCCTTTATCCTTAGACTGTGACCCCAGGTTCTGGACTTCCACAACATCGGGAACATTCTTCCTACATCTAACTTATTCAATCTCGTCAAAATTGTATATGTTTCTATGAGATCCTCTCGCATTCTTCTAAATTCCAGTGAATAAAAGTCCAGTCGATCCAGTCTTTCTTCATATGTCAGTCCTGCCATCCCGGGAATCAGTCTGGTGAACCTTCGCTGCACTCCCTCAATAGCAAGAATGTCCTTTCTCAGATTAGGAGACCAAAACTGGACACAATATTCAAGGTATGGCTTCACCAAGGCCCTGTACAACTGTAGTAAAACCTCCCTGCTCCTCTACTCAAATCCCCTCGCTATGAAGGTCAACATGCCATTTGCCTTCTTCATCACCTGCTGGACCTGCATGCCAACTTTCAATGACTGATGTACCATGACACCCAGGTCTCATTGCACCTCCCCTTTTCCTAATCTGTCAGCATTCACATAATATTCTGCCTTCCTGTTTTTGCCACCAAAATGGATAACCTCACATTTATCTACATTATACTGCATCTGCCATGCATTTTCCCACTCACCTAACCTGTCCAAGTCACCCTGCAGCCTCTTAGTATCCTCCTCACAGCTCACATTGCCATCCAACTTAGTGTCATCTGCAAACTTGGAGATATTACATTCAATTCCTTCATCTAAATCATGAGTGTATATTGTAAAAAGCTGGGGTTCCAGCACTGAGCCCTGCGGTACCCTACTAGTCACTGCCTGCCATTCTGAAAAGGACCCATTTATTCCTACTCTTTGCTTCCTATCTGCCAACCAGTTCTCTATCCACGTCAAAACATGACCCCCAATACCACGTGCTTTAATTTTGCACACTAATCTCTTGTGTGGGATCTTGTCAAAAGCCTTTTGAAAGTCCAAATCCACCACAGCCACTGGTTCTCCCTTGTCCACTCTACTAGTTACATCCTCAAAAAATTCTAGAAGATTTGTCAAGCATGATTTCCCTTTCATAAATCCATGCTGACTTGGACCGATCCTGTCACTGCTTTCCAAATGTGCTGCTTTTACATCTTTAATAATTGATTCCAACATTTTCCCCACTATTGATGTCAGGCTAACCGGCCTATACTTCCCTGTTTTCTCTCTCCCTCCATTTTTAAAAAGTGTGGTTACATTAGCTATGCACCAATCCATAGGAACTGATCCAGAGTCTATAGAATGTTTGAAAATGACCACCAATGCATCCACTATTTCTAGGACCACTTCCTTAAGTACTCTGGGATGCAGACTATCAGGCCCTGGGGATTTGTCGACCTTCAATCCCATCAATTTCCCCAACACAATTTCCGAACTAATAAAGATTTCCTTCAGTTCCTCCTTCTCGCTAGACCCTCGGTCCCCTCGTGTTTCTGGAAGGTTATTTGTGTCTTCCTTAGTGAAGACAGAACCAAAGTATTTGTTCAATTCGTCTGCAATTTCTTTGTTCTCCATTATAAATTCACCTGATTCTAACAGCAAGGGACCTACATTTGTCTTCATTAATCTTTTTCACTTCACATATCTACAGAAGCTTTTGCAGTCAGTTTTTATGTTCCCTGCAAGCTTACTCTCATACTCTATTTTCCCTCTCCTAATTAAACACTTTGTCCTCCTCTGCTGAATTCTAAATTTCTCCCAGTCCTCATGTTTGCTGCTTTTTCTGGCAAAGTTATATGCCTCTTCCTTGAATTTAACACTATCCCTAATTTCCCTTGTTAGCCACAGTTGAGCCACCTTCCCCATTTTATTTTTATGCCAGACAAGGATGTACAATTGTTGAAGTTCATCCATGTGATCTTTAAATGTCTGCCATTGCCTATCCACCGCCAACCCTTTAAGTTTCATTCGCCAGTCTATCCTAGATAATTCACGTCTCATACAATCGAAGTTACCTTTCTTTAAGTTCAGGACACTGGTCTCTGAATTAACTGTGTCGACTCCATCTTAATGAAGAATTCTACCATATTATGGTCACTCTGCCCCAAGTGAGGGGTGTGGGATATATCAGTGTTACAGTGATGGGTGCGGGCTATATCAATATTACAGTGAGATGTGTGGGGTATATCAATGTTACGATAAGGAGTGTGGGGTATATCAGTGTTACATTGAGGGATGTGGGGTATATCAGTGTTACAGTGAGAGGTGTGGGGCATATCAGTATTACAGTGAGGAGTGTGAGGTATATCAGAGTGTTGCAGTGAGGGCTGTGGGGTATATCAATGTTACAGTGAGGAGTGTGGGGTATATCAGAGTGTTACAGTGAGGGTTTTGGGTTATAGAAACATAGAAACATAGAAAATAGGTGCAGGAGTAGGCCATTCGGCCCTTCTAGCCTGCACCGCCATTCAATGAGTTCATGGCTGAACATTCAACTTCAGTACCCCATTCCTGCTTTCTCGCCATACCCCTTGATCCCCCTAGTAGTAAGGACCTCATCTAACTCCTTTTTGAATATATTTAGTGAATTGGCCTCAACAACTTTCTGTGGTAGAAAATTCCACAGGTTCACCACTCTCTGGGTGAAGAAGTTCCTCCGCATCTCGGTCCTAAATGGCTTACCCCTTATCCTTAGACTGTGACCTCTGGTTCTGGACTTCCCCAACATTGGGAACATTCTTCCTGCATCTAACCTGTCTAACCCCGTCAGAATTTTAAATGTTTCTATGAGGTCCCCTCTCATTCTTCTGAACTCCAGTGAATACAAGCCCAGTTGATCCAGTCTTTCTTGATAGGTCAGTCCCGCCATCCCGGGAATCAGTCTGGTGAACCTTCGCTGCACTCCCTCAATAGCAAGAATGTCCTTCCTCAGGTTAGGAGACCAAAACTGTACACAATACTCCAGGTGTGGCCTCACCAATGCCCTGTACAACTGTAGCAACACCTCCCTGCCCCTGTACTCAAATCCCCTTGCTATGAAGGCCAACATGCCATTTGCTTTCTTAACCGCCTGCTGCACCTGCATGCCAACCTTCAATGACTGATGTACCATGACACCCAGGTCTCTTTGCACCTTCCCTTTTCCTAATCTGTCACCATTCAGATAATAGTCTGTCTCTCTGTTTTTACCACCAAAGTGGATAACCTCACATTTATCCACATTATACTTCATCTGCCATGCATTTGCCCACTCACCTAACCTATCCAAGTCGCTCTGCAGCCTCACAGCATCCTCCTCGCAGCTCACACTGCCACCCAACTTAGTGTCATCCGCAAATTTGGAGATACTACATTTAATCCCATCGTCTAAATCATTAATGTACAGTGTAAACAGCTGGGGCCCCAGCACAGAACCTTGCGGTACCCCACTAGTCACTGCCTGCCATTCTGAAAAGTACCCATTTACTCCTACTCTTTGCTTCCTGTCTGACAACCAGTTCTCAATCCATGTCAGTACACTACCCCCAATCCCATGTGCTCTAACTTTGCACATCAATCTCTTGTGTGGGACCTTGTCGAACGCCTTCTGAAAGTCCAAATATACCACATCAACTGGTTCTCCCTTGTCCACTCTACTGGAAACATCCTCAAAAAATTCCAGAAGATTTGTCAAGCATGATTTCCCTTTCACAAATCCATGCTGACTTGGACCTATCATGTCACCTCTTTCCAAATGCACTGCTATGACATCCTTAATAATTGATTCCATCATTTTACCCACTACCGATGTCAGGCTGACAGATCTATAATTCCCTGTTTTCTCTCTCCCTCCTTTTTGAAAAAGTGGGGTTACATTGGCTACCCTCCACTCCATAGGAACTGATCCAGAGTCAATGGAATGTTGGAAAATGACTGTCAACGCATCCACTATTTCCAAGGCCACCTCCTTAAGTACTCTGGGATGCAGTCCATCAGGCCCTGGGGATTTATCGGCCTTCAATCCCATCAATTTCCCCAACACAATTTCCCAGCTAATAAGGATTTCCCTCAGTTCCTCCTCCTTACTAGACCCCCCGACCCCTTTTATAACCGGAAGGTTGTTCGTGTCCTCCTTTGTGAATACCGAACCAAAGTACTTGTTCAATTGGTCCGCCATTTCTTTGTTCCCCGTTATGACTTCCCCTGATTCTGACTGCAGGGGACCTACGTTTGTCTTTACTAACCTTTTTCTCTTTACATATCTATAGAAACTTTTGCAATCCGTCTTAATGTTCCCTGCAAGCTTCTTCTCATACTCCATTTTCCCTGCCCTAATCAAACCCTTTGTCCTCCTCTGCTGAGTTCTAAATTTCTCCCAGTCCCCAGGTTCGCTGCTATTTCTGGCCAATTTGTATGCCACTTCCTTGGCTTTAATACTATCCCTGATTTCCCTTGATAGCCACGGTTGAGCCACCTTCCCTTTTTTATTTTTATGCCAGACAGGAATGTACAATTGTTGTAGTTCATCCATGCGGTCTCTAAATGTCTGCCATTGCCCATCCACAATCAACACCTTAAGTATCATTCGCCAATCCATCCCAGCCAATTCACGCCTCATACCTTCAAAGTTAGCCTTCTTTAAGTTCTGGACCATGGTCTCTGAATTAACTGTTTCATTCTCCATCCCAATGCAGAATTCCACCATATTATGGTCACTCTTCCCCAAGGGGCCTCGCATAACGAGATTGCTAATTAATCCTCTCTCATTACATAACACCCAGTCTAAGATGGCCTCCCCCCTAGTTGGTTCCTCGACATATTGGTCTAAAAAACCATCCCTTATACACTCCAGAAAATCCTCCTCCACCGTATTGCTTCCAGTTTGGCTAGCCCAATCTATGTGCATATTAAAGTCACCCATTATAACTGCTGCACCTTTATTGCACGCACCCCTAATTTCATGTTTGATGCCCTCCCCAACATCACTACTACTGTTTGGAGGTCTGTACACAACTCCCACTAACGTTTTTTGCCCTTTGGTGTTCTGCAGCTCTACCCATATAGATTCCACATCATCCAAGCTAATGTCCTTCCTAACTATTGCCTTAATCTCCTCCTTAACCAGCAATGCTACCCCACCTCCTTTTCCTTTTATTCTATCCTTCCTGAATGTTGAATACCCCTGGATGTTGAGTTCCCAGCCCTGATCATCCTGGAGCCACGTCTCCGTAATCCCAATCACATCATATTTGTTAACATCTATTTGCACAGTTAATTCATCCACCTTATTGCGGATACTCCTTGCATTAAGACACAAAGCCTTTAGTCTTGTTTTTTTAACACCCTCTGTCCTTTTAGAATTTTGCTGTACAATGGCCCTTTTTGTTCTTTGCCTTGGGTTTCTCTGCCTTCCACTTTTCCTCATCTCCTTTCTGTCTTTTGTTTTTGCCTCCTTTTTGTTTCCCTCTATCTCCCTGCATTGGTTCCCATCCCCCTGCCATATTGGTTTAACTCCTCCCCAACAGCACTAGCAAACACTCCCCCGAGGACATTGGTTCCGATTCTGCCCAGGTGCAGACCGTCCGGATTGTACTGGTCCCACCTCCCCCAGAACCGGTTCCAATGTCCCAGGAATTTGAATCCCTCCCTGCTGCACCATTGCTCAAGCCACGTATTCATCTGAGCTATCCTGCGATTCCTGCTCTGACTAGCACGTGGCACTGGTAGCAATCCCGAGATTACTACTTTTGAGGTCCTACTTTTTAATTTAGCTCCTAGCTCCTTAAATTCATTTCGTAGGAACTCGTCCCTTTTTTTACCTATGTCATTGGTACCAACGTGCACCACGACAACTGGCTGTTCTCCCTCCCTTTTTAGAATGTCCTGCACCCGCTCCGAGACATCCTTGACCCTTGCACCAGGGAGGCAACATACCATCCTGGAGTCTCGGTTGCGGCCGCAGAAACGCCTATCTATTCCCCTTACAATTGAATCCCCTATCACTATCGCTCGCCCACTCTTTTTCCTGCCCTCCTGTGCAACAGAGCCAGCCACGGTGCCATGAACTTGGCTGCTGCTGCCCGCTCCTGATGAGTCATCCCCCTCAACAGCACTCAAAGCAGTGTATCTGTTTTGCAGTGGGATGACCACAGGGGACCCCTGCACTACCTTCCTTGCACTACTCTTCCTGCTGGTCTTCCATTCCCTCGCTGGCTGTGGATCATTCTCCTGCGGTAAGACCAACTCGCTACACGTGATACTCACGTCATTCTCAGCATCGTGGATGCTCTAGTGAATCCACCTTCAGCTCCAACTCCGCAACGCGGACCGTCAGTAGCCGGAGGTGGACACACTTCCCGCACATGTCGTCGTCAGGGACACTGGTATTGTCCCCGTGTTCCCACATGGTACAGGAGGAGCATATCACATGACCGAGCTGTCCTGCCATGACTTAACCCTTAGATACACTTAAATTGCCGACAACAATGTTAAAAGTTACTGACTAATAAAGAAAAAGAAAAACTACTCACCAATCAGCAGCCAATCACTTACCACGTTGGCTGTGACGTCACCTTTTGATTTCTTTCTACTTCTTTTTTGACTTCTCTCAGCTGGAGCTGCACAAGTACGCCTCTCTCGACGCTCCCCAGACTGCTGAGCCTTTTATAGGCCGCTGCCTCTCTCGACTCCCGCCTCTCTCGACGCTCCCCGGACTGCTGAGCCTTTTATAGGCCGCTGCCTCTCTCGACTCCCGCCTCTCTCGACGCTCCCCGGACTGCTGAGCCTTTTATAGGCCGCTGCCTCTCTCGACTCCCGCCTCAGTGTTACAGTGAGGGGTGTGGGGTATATCAGAGTGTTACAGTGAGGAGTATGGGGTATATCAGTATTACAGTGAGGGGTGTGGGGTTATCAGTTTTATAGTGAGGAGTGTGGGGTATATCAGTGTTACAGTGAGGGTTGTGGGGTATATCAGAGTATTACAGTGAGGGGTGTGGGGTATATCGGTGTTACAGTAAGAGTTGTGGTGTATAGAAACATAGAAAATATGTGCAGGAGTAGGCCATTTGGCCCTTCGCGCCTGCACCACCATTCAATATGATCATGGCTGATCAAGCATTTCAGTACCCCATTCCTGCTTTCTCTCCATATCCCTTGATCCCTTTAGCCGTAAGGGCCACATCTAACTCCCTTTTGAATATATCTGACGAACTGGCCTCAACAACTTTCTGTGGTAGAGAATTCCACATGCTCACAACTCTCTGAGTGAAGAAGTTTCTCCTCATCTCAGCCCTAAATGGCTTACCCCTTATCCTTAGGCTGTGACCCCTGGTTCTGGACTTGCACAACATCGGGAACATTCTTCCTGCATCTAACCTGTCCAATCCCGTCAAAATGTTATATGTTTCTATGAGATCCACTCTCATTCTTTTAAATTCCATTGAATATAAGGCTAGTCGATCCAGTCTTTCTTCATATGTCAGTCCTGCCATCCCGGGCATCAGTCTGGTGAACCTTCGCTGCACTCCCTCAATAGCAATAATGTCCTTCTTCAGATTAGGAGACCAAAACTGTGCATAATATTCAAGGTGTGGCCTCACCAAGGCCCTGTACAACTGTAGTAAGACGTCCCTGCTCATATACTCAAATCCTCTCACTATGAAGGCCAACATGCCATTTGCCTTCTTTACCGCCTGCTGTACCTGTATGCCAACTTTCAATGACTGATGTACCTTCCCTTTTACAATTCTGTCACCATTCAGATAATAATCTGCCTTCCTGTTTTTGCCACCAAAGTGGATAACCTCACATTTATCCACATTATACTGCATCTGCCAAGTATTACCCACTCACCTAACCTGTCCAAGTCACCCTGCAGCCTCTTAGTATCCTCCTCACAGCTCACACTGCCACCCAGCTTAGTGTCATCTGCAAACTTGGAGATATTACATTCAATTCCTTCGTCTAAATCATTAATGTATATTGTAAATAGCTGGGGTCCCAGCACTGAACCTTGTGGTACCCCACTAGTCACTGCCTGCCTTTCTGAAAAGGACCTGTTTATTCCTACTCTTTGCTTCCTGTCTGCCAACCAGTTCTCTATCCACGTCAATACATTACCCGCAATAACATGTGCTTTAATTTGACACACTGATCTCTTGTGTGGGACCTTGTCAAAAGCCTTTTGAAAGTCTAAATACACCACAACCACTGGCTCCCCCTTGTCCACTCTACTAATTATATCCGCAAAAAATTCAAGAACATTTGTCAAGCATGCTTTCTCTTTCATAAATCCATGCTGACTTGGACCGATCCTGTCACTGCTTTCCAAATGCGCTGCTATTACAACTTTAATAATTGATTCCAACATTTTCCCCACCATCGATGTCAGGCTGACTGGTCTATATTTCCCTGCTTTCTCTCTCCCTCCTTTTTTAACAAGTGGGGTTACATTAACTACCGTCCATTCCATAAGAACTGATCTAGAGTCGATAGAATGTTGGAAAATGACCATCAATGCATCCACTATTTCTAGGACCACTTCCTTAAGTACTCTGAGATGCAGACTATCAGGCCCTGGGGATTTATCAGCCTTCAATCCCATCAATTTTTCCAACACAGTTTGCTGACTAATAAGGATTTCCTTTGGTTCCTCCTTCTCGCTAGACCCTCAGTCCCCTAGTATTTCCGGAAGGTTATTTGTGTCTTCCTTAGTGAAGACAGAACCAAAGTATTTGTTCAATTGGTCTGCCATTTCTTTGTTCCCCGTTATAAACTCACCTGATTCTGACTGTAAGGGACCGACATGTGCCTTCACTAATCTTTTTCTCTTCACGTATCTGTAGAAGCTTTTGCAGTCAGTTTTTATGTTCCCTGCAAGCTTGCTCTCATATTCTATTTTCCCCCTCCTAATTAAACCCTTTGTCCTCCTCTGCTGAATTCTAAATTTCTCCCAGTCCTCATGTTTGCTGCTTTTTCTGGCCAAGTTATATGCCTCTTCCTTGGATTTAATACTATCCCTAATTTCCCTTGTAAGCCACGGTTGAGCCACCTTCCCCGTTTTATTTTTATTTCGGACAGGGATGTACAATTGTTGAAGTTCATCCATGTGATCTTTAAATGTCTGCCATTGCCTATCCACCGTCAACCCTTTAAGTATCATTCGCCAGTCTATCCTAGCCAAATCACGTATCATACCGTCAAAGTTACCTTTCTTTAAGTTCAGGTCTCTAGTCTCTGAATTAACTGCGTCACTCTCCATCTTAATGAAGAATTCTATCATACTATTGTCACTCTGCCCCAAGGGGCCTCTCACAACAAGATTTCTAATTAATCCTCTCTCATTACACAACACTCAGTCTAGGATGGCCAGCTCTCTAGTTGGTTCCTCAACATATTGGTCCAGAAAACCATCCCTTATACACTCCAGGAAATCCTCCTCCACTGTATTGCTACCAGTTTGATTAGCCCAATCTATATGAAGATTAAAGTCACCCATGATGACTGCTGTACCTTTATTGCACGCATCCCTAATTTCCTGTTTGATGCCATCCCGAACCTCACTACTACTGTTTGGTGGTCTGTACACAACTCCCACTAGCTTTTTCTGCCCTTTGGTGTTCCGCAGCTCTACCCATACAGATTCCACCTCATCCACACTAATGTCCTTCTTTACTATTGCGTTAATCTCCTCTTTAACCAGCAACCCTACCCCACCTCCTTTTCCTTTCAGTTTATCTTCCCTGAATATTAAATACCCTTGGATGTTAACATAGAAACATAAAAAATAGGTGCAGGAGTAGGCCGTTTGGCCCTTCGAGCCTGCAGCACCATTCAATAAGATCATGGCTGATCATTCCTTCAGTACCCCTTTCCTGCTTTCTCTCCATACCCCTTGATCCCTTTAGCCATAAGGGCCATATCTAACTCCCTCTTGATTATATCCCGTTGAGTTCCCAGCCTTGGTCACCCTGGAGCCATGTCTCCGTAATCCCAATTACATCATATCCGTTAACAGCTATCTGCGCAATTAATTCATCCACCTTATTACAAATGCTCCTCACATTGAGACTCAGAGCCTTCAGGCTTGATTCTTTTTAATACTCTTTGTCCTTTTAGAATTATGTTGTAATGTGGCCCTTTTTGATTTTTGCCTTTGATTTTTCTACCCTCCACTTTTACTTTCCTCCTTTATACCTTTTGCTTCTGACCCCATTTTACTTCCCTCCGTCTCCCTGCATAGGTTCCCATCCCCCCGCCCTATTAGTTTAAATCCTCCCAACAGCACTAGCAAACACTCCCCCTAGGACATTGGTTCCATGTCCTGCCCAGGTGCAGACCGTCAGGTTTGTGCTGGTCCAACCTCTCACAGAACCGGTTCCAATGTCTGAACATACCAGTATTACGGTGAGGGGTGTGGGGTATATCTGTGTTACAGTGAGGGGTGCGGGCTATATGAGAGACTGTGTCCCAGCGACGAGTTGTGTGTGGAGTGTTAGAGCTGGGATCTTGGTGTGAGTATTTCCGGACCCTCTCTCAGACACGCTGGACGAGGTTGCACTAACTGTGTGCAGTGTTCGAAGCTGTGATTCCCCGATGGGGAGGTCACTGTGACTGGCCATGGCCGAACCCAGAGCCCCGCGCTCTAATGTGACGGTGTGCGCTGGGCCGAACGTCAGTCTCTGGCTCCAGCACCAGGACCAACAATCGGAGACAGGACTGACTGCAGCACTCAGTCCCAACGTAAATCAGACCACAACTCAAGCAGCATTCAACAGTCCCGTAGCCTGTAATCACTCCAGCCATTAACCGCCTGACGAACCCGCCTTGGAAGTATTACATTTCCTGATCAATATAACTGCCAAATGAGCGGCTCTCACTGGCAATGTCCCAGAGAGATAAATATCCTTCCAGTGGCACGGCTCAGCAGGAGAATGTCATCAAATTGTGTATTTAAATAAAACGCTGAGTGAAAGGATTCGAAGCTCAATCTGACACCAGGGGAACCGCCCGCTATAATGGGACGGCCAATAAAGATGTGTAGAGCATGCCCTTTGTATAAGGTGTGTGAGTGATGATGGGAAGGTATGTTTATGGACTGTGTGACAGGGCTGGCCACCATTTCAGTACAGGGAGATATTCGGCTTGTGCTGTCGGACCATTAGTAATATTCACGTCTCCCTCTCCCTCCGTTGGAAGGGCTCTGATTCAACCATGTTTCAGGACAGACTTCACAAAGTCTTTATTGAGACGTCGCTTTCACCTGAAATACTTTGCTCCTGTATCACACGACGAGCTATTACTGATGGTGTTAAACTCAGCGAGACTCAAACACCACCAGCGTATGCTGCGATCCTCCAATAATCCTCATCCAGCAATAATGTTGGTGCATTACTATTCCTGGTCAAATAATAATCACACGACTACTCCACTGACAGAAATGTTTTTCCACCAAATGTTTAAAGACAAAAATGGATTCACTCCCGTGTGTGTCTCAGTGCCAGCTCCTGTATATTTAACACACGGAACTATGCAACGTGTCCGTGATACAATCTGAAACACTGCTGTTTCTCTCGGTTACGGAGGGTCTGTGTGGCGTGGGCCCATCTGTTGACAGGCAATGCTGCCGATCACAGATCGCCGGGGAAGCCACTGTCTTTTGATCAGCGTCTGTCCCCAGTGTCCTGGGCAGAGGGGAATGGTTGGAGTCAGAGGCTGGGAGGAGGCATTACTAATTCCGCAAAGCCCTTGTTCCCTTGTTAATGGAGCGTGTGTTTGTAAACTCTGTGTTGCTGTCTCACTTCTAGCCCAAACAGGATCACTGTCACACGCAGACATCAGCATTCCACAGCTGAGAGGGAGCAATGGCCTCTGTGACCGTTACTGAGCTTCTCACACAGGGGATTGGGCACACCAGGGCTATGTCAGTCGCAGGCCCGGGCCCAGCCTCAGACCCCTACTGACACACAGCAGGTGAGAGAGAGGGAAAGCCAGCGGTTATCACCCAGAGAGAGCGCGGACAGCAGGGACACAGGAGGGAGGGAGTGAGCTCCAGAGTTATGGTTGAGAGTGGGATTGACTTTCAGATAACAACATACATTGCCCACAGCTTATATACTGCACACAGTATCGTACATAAGCTTAATAGACCTGACTGACATCACGCAACATGTGTTATCAGGCCGTGCTGAGCACACTGTTCAAACAGTTTAAAGTGTACAGCAGCATAAAGTACCAGACGGGAGTGAATCGTTCCCCTTTTACCCAAATCACAAGGAGGTGGTACTCAGTAAGATAATGAGACTAAAGGCAGATATATCCTCTGGACCTGATGGCGTGCAGGGATTGTGGATGCATTGGTTGTAATTTACCAAAATTCCCTAGATTCTAGGGAGGTCCCAGCAGATTGGAAAACTGCAAATGGAATGCCCCTATTTAAAAAAGGAGGCAGACAAAACGCAGGAAACTATAGACCGGTTAGCCTAACATCTGTGGTTGAGAAAATTATTAAAGAAGCAGTAGCAGGACATTTTGAAAAACAAAATTCAGTCAGGCAGAGTCAGCATGGATTTATGAAGGGCAAGTCATGTTTGACAAATTTGCTGGAATTCTTTGAGGATGTAACGAACAGGGTGGATAAAGGCGAACCAGTGGATGTGGTGTATTTGGACTTCCAGAAGGCATTTGACAAGGTGCCACATAAAAGGTTACGCGCAAGATAAAAGTTCACGGGGTTGGAGGTAACATATTAGCGTGAATAGAGGATTGGTTAGCTAACAGAAAACAGAGAGTCAGGATAACTGGTTAATTCTCTGGTTGGCAACCAGTAACTAGTGAGGTGCCGAAGGGATCAGTACTGGGACACCAACTATTTACAATCTATATTGGAAGAAGGGACTGAGTGTAATATAGCCAAGTTTGCTGATGATACAAAGATGGGAGGAAAAACAATGTTGAGGAGGACACAAAACATTGATAAAAGGACATAGACAGGCTAAGTGAGTGGGCAAAAACTTGGCAGATGGAATATAATGTTGGAACATGTGAGGTCATGCACTTTGGCAGAAAAAAATCAAAGAGCAAGTTATTATTTAAATGGAGAAAGATTGCAAAGTGCCGCAGTACAGCGGGGCCTGGGGGTACTTGTGCATGAAACACAAAAGGATAATGTGCAGGTACAGCAAGTGATCAGGAAGGCCAATGGTATCTTGGCCTTTATTGCAAAGGGGATGGAGTATAAAAATAGGGAAGTCTTGCTACAGCTATATAAGGTATTGGGAGACCACACCTGGAATACTGCGTGCAGTTTTGGTTTCCATATTTAAAAAGGATATACTTGCCTTGGAGGCAGTTCAGAGAAGGTTCACTAGGTTGATTCCGGGGATGAGGGGGTTGACTTATGAGGAAAGGTTGAGTAGGTTGGGCCTCTACTCAGAAGAATGAGAGGTGACCTTATAGAAATGTATAAGATTATGAGGGGGATGCAGAGAGGATGTTTCCACTGATGGGGGAGACTAGAACTAGAGGGCATAATCTTAGAATAAGGGGCCGCCCATTTAAAACAGAGATGAGGAGAAATTTATTTTCTCAGAGGGTTGTAAATCTGTGTAATTCACCGCCTCAGAGAGCTGTGGAAGCTGGGACATTGAATAAATTTAAGACAGAAATAGACAGTTTCTGAACCGATAAGGGGTTATGGGGAGCGGACAGGGAAGTGGAGCTGAATCCATGATCAGATCAGCCATGATCTTATTGAATGGTGGAGTAGGCTCGAGGGGCAGTATGGCCTACTCCTGTTCCTATTTCTTATATTCTTATGTTCTTATTACCCACTGTGTGCTGTACATGTACAAGAGACACTGACACAGTACCAGACGGGAGTGAATCATTCCTTATCCTTGATACTGGGGCTAAAAATGTTAAATTATAAGAAGGATCACAAACTAGGTTTGTATTCCCTCGAGTACAGAAGATTAAGTGGTGATCTGATTGAGGTGTTTAAGATGATTAAAGGAGTTGATAGGGTAGATAAAGAGAAATTATTTCCTCTGATGGGGGGAGTCCAGAACAAGGGAGCGTAACCTTAAAATTAGAGCCAGGCCATTCAGGGGTGATGTCAGGAAGCACTTCTTCACACAAAGTGGAAACTCTTACCCCAAAAAAGGCTGTTGAGGTTGGGGGTCAATAGAAAATTTCAAAATTGAGATGGTTGCTTGCCAGAGGTACGAGTGGATGTGAAGCCAAGACCGATAGACAGATCAGTTGTGATCTCATTGAATGGTGGAACAGGCTCGAGGGGCTGAATGGCCTCATCCTGTTCCTGTGTTTCCTATATGTAATGTATGCCCCGGTCAGTATTCTCACAGGTTTGTGCAGCTGTTGAGCTGTGAGTGGCCTAGCCAGTCACGTGATGTTCACAAGACTCAATAAAACCCCAGCCAGTTGGATTTGGGGGATCCACGATGAGGTATGCAGCCGGTTGAGCTTAGCGAATGAACTGATAATGTGTAGTGTGATTGTTAAACCTTTTGCTAATAAATCAACCAGTTCTTAGTAGCAATGTGTTGCTATGAATTCTTCAGCAAAGAACCCATGAAGCACATAAATTACAAAACTGACTTTTCTATATTTTTTCTTTATAAATACTTATCCAATTCCATTTTAAAGACACAGTCTCTGCTTCAACAGCCACTTGTTGTCAAGCATTCCCTGCAACATTCCCACTAAGGTGTGAGTGTGCGGCCATGCACCGATCAGGAGGTCCCATGCAGACCGCTCAAAAGCTGTTGTCGTGCAAATAAAAATGCACAGCAAATTTAAAGGTATCGGGCACGAAAACAAGATTCAAGGGAACATTGATTCTATGTGCTAATAACCCTAGGTGTGAAAACCTTCCCCCCCCCCCCCCACCCCCCGCCTCACCATAATCCCAATGTCAGGCTGGGGCAGGCTCAGCAGACCATTCCATTCCAAGCCTTGTTACAGGCAGCGGTATGAGATGGACTGGGATTTGAGCATAGTGAGGGGAGGGCGAGGGGAGAGCACGGGGAGGGCCAGGCGAGGGGAGGTTGAGAGCGAGGGGAGGGTGAGGGGAGGGCAAGGGGAGGGGAGTGTGAGAACGAGGGTGAGCGGAGGGCAAGGGGAGGGTGAGGGGAGGGCATGGGGTGGGCGAGGGGAGGGCAAGGGGCAGGCGAGGTGAGGGCGAGGGGATGGCGAGGGGAGGGCGAGGGGAGGGGAGGGCGAGGGGAGGGCGAGGGGAAGAGGAGGGCGAGGGGAAGTCGAGGGGAGGGCGAGGGGAAGGCGAGGGCGAGGGGAGGGCAGGGCGAGGGGAGGGAAGGGCAGGGCAAGGGGAGGGCAAGAGGAGGGAGAGGGCAGGGCGAGGGGAGGGGAGGGCGAGGGGAGGAGAGGGTGAGGGGAGGTATGGAGAGGGCAGGGGGAGGGCAAGGGGAGGGTGAGGGGAGGGCGAGGGTGAGGGGAGGGCAGGGCGAGGGGAGGGCAGGGCGAGGGCGAGGTGAGGGTGAGGGGTGGGAGGGTGAGGGGAGGTTGAGGGAAGGCAAGGAGAGGGCATGGGGAGGACAAGGGGAGGGCAAGGGCGAGGGGAGGGTGAGTGGAGGGCGAGGGTGAGACGAGGACAGGGCGAGGGGAGGGCAAGGGGAGGCATGGAGAGGGCGAGGGGCGGGCGAGGGTGATGGGAGGGTGAGGGGAGGGCGAGGGCAAGGGGCGGGCGAGTGGAGGGCAAGGTGAGTGTGAGGGAAGGGTGAGTGTGAGGGGAGAGCGAGGGTGAGGGGAGGGCGAGGGGTAGGAGGGCGAGGGAAGAGCGAGGAGAGGGCGAGGCTGAGGGGAGGGCGAGGGAAGTGTGAGGGGGAGGGTGAGGGAAGAATGAGGGGAGGGCGATGCGGTCTATGTGTTGTCAGCAGCCCTCCCTGCCAGCCCCTCAGCCCAGGGAACAGATAAAGTGATCGTCTCCTGCTCTGTCCTGGCCTGAAGATCCCCAGAGAAATTAGAGAGGAATTGGGAGCCAGAGACATCGCCTTCATCTCTCGATAATGTAAATAACCTCAGCTTAAAGGGCAGTCCCAGGCTCCCAGTGAGATTAGGACAACCCTCCTGAGCCAGGCCTGCTCGGCAGACTGTCTGCTCCCCCTCCCTCCCTCTCTCGCTCGGTCCCCATGCACTCTCCTAACTCCTGTTACCCTGAAACTCTACACCCTGTGTCTGCCTGCCTCAGCCAACACAGTCTAGTGCAACGCAAAGATGGAATTAACTCTCAGCGTGCTGACAGCCAGCTGAATAGGTTGTGAGCACCCTGGCTCATGGAGAGCACAGGGAGCTCTGCACTGTCGGAGGGGCAGTACTGAACGAGCTCTGCACTGTCGGAGGGGCAGTACTGAGGGAGCGCTGCACTGTTGGAGGGACAGTACTGAGCGAGCACTGCACTGTCGGAGGGGCAGTACTGAGGGAGAGCCGCACTGTTGGAGGGACAGTACTGAGGGACTGCCGTACTGTCGGAGGGGCAGTACTGAGGACTGCACTGTCGGAAAGGCAGTACTGAGGGAGTGCTGCACTGTCGGAAGGGCAGTACTGAGGGAGTGCTGCACTGTCGGAAGGGCAGTACTGAGGGAGTGCTGCACTGTCGGAAGGGCAGTACTGAGGGAGTGCTGCACTGTCGGAAGGGCAGTACTGAGGGAGTGCTGCACTGTCGGAAGGGCAGTACTGAGGGAGCGCTGCACTGTCAGAGGGGCGATACGCAGGGAGTGCCGCACTGTACCCCAGTGAGTGTCAGTGCCTTGGAGAGAGGAGGTGAGGAGTTTGGGTGAAGAATATTGCAAAGAATAATGGTGTGCCGGCCGGAAGGGGTTAAACGATAGCCCCCGGGACGATCCTGAGAGCAATAAAAGACAATTGGAACATTCTAAGGGGGTGGGCGAGGAGTCAATAAATCATTAAAGTTTTAATGAGCGTCTCTAACCGCAGGCTTTAACCTTGCTGGTAATGGGGGGAGTGCCTGTAATCTTTATAGACAGGGGAGATTTTGCTGCTGAACGATACAATCAATATTTGCTCTCATCTTAATTTACATCTAATTGTTATTTAATGAGGCGCTGATAATGGCTTCTCTCTAGCGAGCTTGGCACTGTGTCAGGAACAAAGGCTGGTGCCCGGGGCAGCGCCTCCTGTTCCCTCCCACTCCTGCCTCCTGCTATTCCACATGTAGCCAGCGGGGCCCACCATTCCCCTCACTGACCTCAAGCTGGGGCATGTGTTGACTCAGGAAACTGGGTGAGGAGCTGAGGTGTGGATCGTGGCTCGACAGTAAGACAAGACCGAGTTGGAGTGAGGACCTCCCATCTCCCACCCTCCGTACACCCCTGCTCATCCAAACCCCCAATGCCCCAAGTGTCCCAACTCGCACCGAGTCCCGCTCACCCATCACCCCCTGTGCTCGCTGCCCCATGTTCTAACTTGCACCGAGTCCCACTCATCCATCACCCCCTGTGCTCACTGACCATGTCCTAACTCGCACCGAGTCCCGCTCATCCATCACCCCCTGTGCTCGCTGACCATGTCCTAACTCGCACCGAGTCCCGCTCATCCATCACCCCCTGTGCTCACTGACCATGTCCTAACTCGCACCGAGTCCCGCTCATCCATCACCCCCTGTGCTCGCTGACCATGTCCTAACTCACACCAAGTCCCGCTCACTCATCACCCCCTGTGCTCGCTGACCTACATTGGCTCCAGTTCCGGCAACACCTCAAGTTTAAAATTCTCAACATTGGTTTCAAATTCCTTCATGGCCTTTTTGCCCCTCCCTATCTCTGTAATCTCCTCCAGCCCCACAACCCTCCAAGATCTCCGTGCTCGCCCAATTCTGGTCTCTTGATCACTCCACCATTGTTGGCCGTGCCTTCAGCTGCCTGGGCCCAAAGCTCTGGAACTCCCTGCCTAAACCTCTCCGCCTCTCTCCCTTCCTTTAAGATGCTCCTTAAAATCAACTTCGTTGACCAAGCTTCTGGTCATCTGTCCTAATATCTCCTTATGTGTCAAATTTGTCTTAAAAGACTCCTGTGAAGCGCCTTGGGATGTTTCACTACGTTAATCATCATCATAGGCAGTCCCTCGGAATTGAGGAAGACTTGCTTCCACTCTTAAAATGAGTCCTTAGGTGGCTGAACAGTCCAATACGAAAACCACAGTCCCTGTCACAGATGGGATAGCTAGTCATTGAGGGAAAGGGAGGGTGGGACAGGTTTGACAAATGCTCCTTCCGCTGCCTGCGCTTGATTTCTGCATGCTCTCGGCGATGAGATTAGGGCGGTCTTGGGCCAGGGACTCCCAGGTGTCGGTGGGGATGTTGCACTTTACCAGGGAGGCTTTGTGGGTGTCCTTGTTACGTTTCCTCTGCCCGCCTTTGGCTCGTTTGCCGTGAAGGAGTTCCGAGTAGAGCGCTTGCTTTGGGAGTCTCGTGTCTGGCATGCGGACAATGTGGCCCGCCCAACGGAGCTGATCAAGTGTGGTCAGTGCTTCAATGCTGGGGATATTGGCCTCGTCGAGGACGCTAACGTTGGTGCATCTGTCCTGCCAGGGGATTTGTAGGATCTTTCAGAGACATCGTTGGTGGCATTTCTCCAGCGACTTGAGGTGTCTGCTGTACATGGTCCATGTGTCTGAGCCATACAGGAGGGCGGGTATTATTACAGCACTGTAGACCATGAGCTTGGTGGCAGATTTGAGGGCCTTGTCTTTGAACACTGTTTTCCTCAGGCGGCTGACGTTAAAGGCTCTATATAAATGCAAGTTGTTGTTGTAAATTATGAAGGGTTCCTCAGAGCTCATCCAGGGGAATTCTTGGCTGACGTGAGGGGGTACGATGGGAAACTTCTTCGCACCGAGTTAGAATTGTAGAGTCACACAGCACAGAAGGAGGCCATTCGGCCCTTTGTGTCTGTGCTGGATTTTTAAAGGACGGATACAATCAGTCCCACTCCCCTGCTCTTTCCCCACAACCCTGCAAATGTTTCCCTTCAAGTATTTATTCAATTCCCTTTTGAAAGTTATTGTTGAATCTGCTTCCACCACCCTTTCAGGCAGCGCATTCCAGATAAATTTAAGACGGAGATAAACAGTTTCTTAACCGATAAGGGAATATGGGGTTTTGGGGAGCAGGCAGAGAAGTGGAGCTGAGTCCATGATTAAATGGTGGAGCAGGCTCGAGGGGCCGTGTTGCCGACTCCTGCTCTTATTTCTTATGTTCTTATCACAACAACTCGCTCGTAAAACACAATCTCATTTCTCCTGTTTCTTTTGCTAATGACCTTAAATCTGTGCCCTCTGGTTACTGTACCTACATTTCTGCCAGTGGAAACAGTTTCTCCATATTTACTCTAACAAAACCGTTGATTTTGAATACCTTTGTTCATTCTCCCCTTGGCCTTCTCTGCTCTAAGGAGAACAACTCCGACTTTACAGGGGGTGTCGCGTTATCAGGTTCAGCGATCGCCCACTGGTGTTGTCAGCGTGAATTCTTCGGCAAGTGCCACCCTAAAGATTGAGTGAGAATTCAGTGTCAGATCCAACATCTGTCCGGGATGCAAAAGGTTACCTGCCGAAGGGAAGCAGAGTGAGATTATCTCGCGTACTCCCCCAGTGAGAGTTTACTCTCCCAGTGAAAGGTTACTCTCCCAGTGAAAGGTTACTCCCCCAGTAAGAATTTACTCCCGCAGTGAGAGTTTACTCCCCCAGTGAAAGGTTACTCCCCCAGTGAGAGTTTACGCCCCTAGTGAAAGGTTACTCTCCCAGTGAGAGTTTACTCCCCTAGTGAAAGGTTACTCTCCCAGTGAGAGTTTACTCCCCCAGTGAAAGGTTACTTCCCCAGTGAGAGTTTACTCCCCTAGTGAAAGGTTACTCTCCCAGTGAAAGGTTACTCCCCCAGTGAAAGGTTACTCCCCCAGTGAGAGTTTACTCCCCCAGTGAGAATTTACTCCCCTAGTGAAAGGTTACTCCCCCAGTGAAAGGTTACTCCCCCAGTGAGAGTTTACTCCCCCAGTGAGAATTTACTCCCCTAGTGAAAGGTTACTCCCCCAGTGAAAGATTATTCCCCCAGTGAGAGTTTACTCCCTCAGTGAGAGTTTACTCCCCCAGTGAGGTTATTCCCCCAGTGAGAGTTTACTCCCCCAGTGAGAGTTTACTCCCCCAGTGAAAGCTTACACCCCAGTGAAAGGTTACTCCCCCAGTGAGAGTTTACTCCCTCAGTGAGAGTTTACTCCCCCAGTGAGGTTATTCCCCCAGTGAGAGTTTACTCCCCCAGTGAGAGTTTACTCCCCCAGTGAAAGCTTACACCCCAGTGAACTATTACTCCCCCAGTGAAAGGTTACTCCCCCAGTGAAAGGTTACTCCCCCAGTAAGAATTTACTCCCCCAGTGAGAGTTTACTCCCCCAGTGAAAGGTTACTCCCCCAGTGAGAGTTTACGCCCCTAGTGAAAGGTTACTCTCCCAGTGAGAGTTTACTCCCCTAGTGAAAGGTTACTCTCCCAGTGAGAGTTTACTCCCCCAGTGAAAGGTTACTTCCCCAGTGAGAGTTTACTCCCCTAGTGAAAGGTTACTCTCCCAGTGAAAGGTTACTCCCCCAGTGAAAGTTTACTCCCCCAGTGAGAATTTACTCCCCTAGTGAAAGGTTACTCCCCCAGTGAAAGGTTACTCCCCCAGTGAGAGTTTACTCCCCCAGTGAGAATTTACTCCCCTAGTGAAAGGTTACTCCCCCAGTGAAAGATTATTCCCCCAGTGAGAGTTTACTCCCTCAGTGAGAGTTTACTCCCCCAGTGAGGTTATTCCCCCAGTGAGAGTTTACTCCCCCAGTGAGAGTTTACTCCCCCAGTGAAAGCTTACACCCTAGTGAAAGGTTACTCCCCCAGTGAGAGTTTACTCCCTCAGTGAGAGTTTACTCCCCCAGTGAGGTTATTCCCCCAGTGAGAGTTTACTCCCCCAGTGAAAGCTTACACCCCAGTGAACTATTACTCCCCCAGTGAAAGGTTACTCCCCCGGTGAGAGTTCACTCCCTCAGTGATTGTTCACTCCCCAGTGAGAGTTTGCTCCCCCAGTCAGAGTTTACTCCCCCGGTGAGAGTTCACTCCCACAGTGAGAGTTCACTCAGCCGGTGAGAGTTTACTCCCCCGGTGAGAGTTTACTCCCCCGGTGAGAGTTTACTCCCCTGGTGAGAAGTTACTCCCCCGGTGAGAGGTTACTCCCCCGGTGAGAGGTTAACTCCCCCAATGAGTGTTCACTCTCCCAATGAGTGTTCACTCCCCCGGTGAGTGTTCACACCCCAAGTGAGAGTTCACTCCCTCAGTGAGGTTACTCCCCCAGTGAGTGTTTACTCCCCCGGTGAGTGTTCACTCCCTGTATTCACTCCCCCAGTGAGTGGTCACTCCCCCAGTGAGTGTTCACTCCCCCAGTGAGCGGTCACTCCCCCAGTGAGCGGTCACTCTCCCAGTGAAAGGTAACTCACCTTTTGATCGTGTGCTGTAAATTCTATACAATTCTCTCTGGGTTTTCAGCCTGAATTACGCTCAGGATTTTTTTGTTTGACTGGAGAAGGAAAGCTTGCTGAAATGAAACACTGAGAGAGGGAAGTGGCTGAGGTGGGGAATGCAGGTATTTTAGCTGTGCTGTGTTTGAGTTGGCGCAGTGCCTCCACTTGATGGATGGCTGTCGAGGCAGTAGATTGCTCTTTATGAAAAGATTTCTTTGCAAGCTTTCCCGGGACCCGATTGTCCCAGTGGGCAGTTGTGTTCAGTTAACAGAAGGGGAGTGGGGGAGGGGTTAGACTGCACCTCTCTGTTCCTATCTCGTTGTGTGTAACAGAGCTTGAGGGATGTTATTCCAGATGTTCATATTTTCTCCAGAAAGCAGAAAGACGTAAAAAAATCCACCCTCAGAGCCGAGTTTCTGAATCTCAAGTGGTCATTTTCACTGCTGCCAAGTGGCAAGAAATGGCTGCTCCCAGGTCAGTGACAGACAGAGCAGGGCATACAACGGGTGGGGGTGTGACGGGCTGGGCATACAATGGGCGAAGGTGTGACGGGCTGGGCGTACAACGGGTGGGGGTGTGACGGGCTGGGCATACAATGGGCGAAGGTGTGACGGGCTGGGCGTACAATGGGCGGGGGTGTGACGGGCTGGGCGTACAACGGGTGGGGGTGTGACGGGCTGGGCGTACAACGGGCGGGGGTGTGACGGGCTGGGCGTACAACGGGTGGGGGTGTGACGGGCTGGGCGTACAACGGGCGGGGGGGTGACGGGTGGGGTGTACAATGGGCGGGGGTGTGACGGGCAGTTTCCTACTCTTAGATCTTCATTCAGTGCCCTATGAACAGCCCACGCTGCTAGCGTGAAATACTGCAACATCCACATCAGTGTCACTTGGTAAATTTACCCTATATTTGGCACAACTCTGTCTGGTGGCTGCAGCGTGTACTATCTACAAGATGCTCTGCAGCAACTCGCAACTCGACATTCTTCGGCATTACCATCGCCGAATTCCCCACCATCAACATCCTGGGGGTCACCATTGACCAGAAACTTAACTGGATCAGCCACATAAATACTGTGGCTACAAGCGCAGGTATTCTGCGGCGAGTGTCTCACCTCCTGACTCCCCAAAGTCTTTCCACCATCTACAAGGCACAAGTCAGGAGTGTGATGGAATACTCTCCACTTGCCTGGGTGAATGCAGCTCCAACAACACTCGAGAAGCTCAACACCATCCAGGACAAAGCAGCCCGCTTGATTGGCATCCCATCCACCACCTTCAACATTCACTCCCTCCACCACCAGTGCACTGTGACTGCAGTGTGTACCATCTACAAGATGCACTGCAGCAACTCGCCAAGGCTTCTTCGGCAGCACCTCCCAAAACCGCGACCTCTACCACCTAGAAGGACAAGGGCAGCAGGCGCATGGGAACACGACCACCTCTACCTTCCCCTCCAAATCACACATCATCCTGACTTGGAAATATATAGGCTGTTCCATCATCGTCGCTGCATCAAAATCCTGGAACTCCCTCCCGAACAGTACTGTGGGAGCACCATCACCACATGGACTGCAGCGGTTCAAGAAGGCGGCTCATCACCACCGTCTCAAGGGGCAATTAGGGATGGTCAATAAATGCTGGCCTTGTCAGATCACCAAAATTGATGTTTTTAAAGTTCTGGGTAGTCAGCGCTGAGCAGAGCTGATTGATAAATACACAAGACCGAGAGAATGAGAGCAAAGATCAGGCAGTCCTGTCGATAAGAGAAAATAACTTCAATGCTGCTGGAAATTCCCCTCCAACAAATTCTGGGTCTACACTGAAAGTATGTTTCCAGTCAAAGGCATGCTAATGGGAGCCAGCTGCTTACTTCTCTCTCAGAATATTAACAACAGAGGCAGAGACAGCAACTGCTCGATCACTGAGAACACTGGAATTTGCTACATCTCCGTGCCAGTATATTCTTCATCAGTAAAGAAAGAACAAAGAAGGAAAGACTTGCATTTATATAGCGCCTTTCATAACCACTGGACGTACCAAAGCACTTTACAGCCAATGCAGTAGTTTTTGGAGTGTAATCACTGTTGTAATGTGGGAAACGCGGCAGCCAATTTGCACACAGCAAGCTCCCACAACAGCTGTGATAATGAGCAGATAATCTGTTTTTGTTATGCTGTTACAAGGATAAATATTGGCCCCAGGACACCGGGGATAACTCTCCTGCTCTTCTTCAAGTAGAGCCATTCACATCCACCTGAAAGGGCACCTGGGACTTAGGTTTAATGTCCCATCTGAAATACAGCACCGCTGATAGTGCAGTACTCCCTCAGTACTGTCCCACCGACAATGCAGCACTTCCTCAGTACTGCCCCACCCAACAGTGCAGCACTCCCTCAGTACTGCCCCTCCGACAGTGCAGCGCTCCCTCAGTACTGCCCCACCCAACAGTGCAGCACTCCCTCAGTACTGCCCCTCCGACAGTGCAGCGCTCCCTCAGTACTGCCCCTCCGACAGTGCAGCGCTCCCTCAGTACTGCCCCTCCGACAGTGCAGCACTCCCTCAGTACTGCCCCTCCGACAGTGCAGCGCTCCCTCAGTACTGCCCCTCCGACAGTGCAGCACTCCCTCAGTACTGCACTGGAAGCATCAGCCTAGCTTTTTGTGCTCAAGTTCCTGGAGTGGGTCTCAAACCCATACTTCTGACTCGGAGGTGAGAGTGCTGCCCACTGAGCCATGGCTGATGTCGAAGATGCGGGCGTCACTGGCATTTATTGCCCATCGCAAGTTGCCCTGAGTGTTTGATCCACTGAGTGCCATGTTAGTCCACTGCAGGTGACAGCAAAGAGTCTACCACGTTGGTGTGGGACTGGAGTCACATATAGGCCCTGACCGGGTAAGGACAGCAGGTTTCCTTCCCTAAAGAGCATTAGTGAACCAGTTGGGATTTTGGATTATTAGCCCAGTCACCGCATTAACCGGGATTTGCAAAGAAGATGGTTGCAAAATCCAAGACTGCACAAAAGCGGGGGAATGATCCCCGCGCCTGAATGGATAGGCCCAAGGAGCACGTGATATTGGGCGACGGGGCCTCATTATCACGAATGGATGACCCTAAGCAGTCCATCGGAGCGGGGAACCCAAAGGGCGTGCGCTTCCTCCCCGACATGTTGGAGGCTGGAGGCCATTTAGCACCCAAAGAACGGCAGCTGCCCAGCCCGAGTACTCGACCGTTATTCCTGAAACAATTTCAAAGAGAAAAAGATGGCTTGGTGTCAGATTAATTGGTGAAATGAAGAAAATAAATCACCAAAACAAGGTGTTTAAATAATGTGAAATGGAGATGTTGCATCCTATCATCATCATCATAGGCAGTCCCTTGAAATCGAGGAAGACTTGCTTCCACTCTAAAAGTGAGTTCTCAGGTGACTGTACAGTCCAACATTGGAATTACAGTCTCTGTCACAGGTGGGACAGATAGTTGTTGAAGGAAAGGGTGGGTGGGACTGGTTTGCCGCATGCTCCTTCCGCTGCCTGTGCTTGTTTTCTTCTTGCTCTCGGCGACAAGACTTGAGGTGCTCAGCGCCCTCCCGGATGCTCTTCCTCCACTTAGGGCAGCCTCTGGCCAGGGGCTCCCAGGTTTCTCCTATAGCTTGAATCTGGATGACTAGAAATTTTGCAAAGAATTAGGAAACGTCAAGCAATGATTTGATTGAGCTTTTATTTCGCTGCATCATAGTTGAAATAGTTTCACTTTTTGAAGAACGGGGGATGTAAGAATGAACGAGTTTGCAAAGTTAAGGCAATCTTAAGCAAAGGCACAGATCTTTCAAATGCACTAAATTAGCAGAAGCTATTGATAAATGCAGCCCCAGCAACGCTCAAGAAGTCTAACTTGAGGAAGGATATTCTTGCTATTGAGGGAGTGCAGCGAAGGTTCACCAGACTGATTCCCGGGATGGTGGGACTGACATATGAAGAAAGACTGGATCAACTGGGCTTGTATTCACTGGAGTTCAGAAGAATGAGAGGGGATCTCATAGAAACGTTTAAAATTCTGACGGGTTCAGACAGGTTAGATGCAGGAAGAATGTTCCCAATGTTGGGGAAGTCTAGAACCAGGAGACACAGTCTAAGGATAAGGGGTAAGCCATTTAGAACCGAGATGACGAGAAACTTTTTCACCCAGAGAGTGGTGAACCTGTGGAATTCTCTACCACAGAAAGTTGTTGAGGCCAATTCACTAAATATATTCAAAAAGGAGTTAGATGTAATCCTTACTACTCGGGGGATCAAGGGGTATGGCGAGAAAGCAGGAATGGGGTACTGAAGTTGCATGTTCAGCCATGAACTCATTGAATGGCGGTGCAGGCTAGAAGGGCCGAATGGCCTACTCCTGCACCTATTTTCTATGTTTCTATGTTTCTACACAATCCAGAGGAGTTTGCCTGATCAGTGTGCTCCTGCCATTGGATTTAATATCCACTCGCTCCACCACCGGCGCACCGTGGCTGCAGTGTGTATCATCCACAAGATGCACTGTAGCAACTCGCCAAGGCTTCTTCGGCAGCACCTCCCAAACCCGCGACCTCTACCACCTAGAATGACAGGAGCTTCCATCTTCCCCCCCCAGGTCACGCACCATCCGTTCATCACCTTGGAGCTCCCGACCAAACACCATCCTGGGAGCACCATCACCACGCGGACTGCAGCAGTTCAAGAAGGCAGCTCACCACCACCACCAGCTCAGGGTCACTAGGGACAGGCAATAAATGCCGGACTTGCCAACGATGCCCAACAATATAAAATATTTTACAATTCAGCATGCCAGAGCAGTTGACTCCCTGTAAGAAATATGTGTTTTGTGAACTAATCGAATTACTAATAAGGGGGAAGAATCATTCTTGGAATCGTTGTTATTTTCCTGAGAGTAAGATCTGATACAAGACACAATGAGAATCGTTGGGGTTCAGAAACCATAAAAGTTCAAGCCAAGGGGCTTTGTGGAGAGTGAAATGGAGCCACTCAGTGGGAGTTGAGAATGATCAAATGGCGAGGTTGGAAAGCGATCCATCAAGGAAGAGACAAAGAGCGTACTGAGAATAGATCCAAATATAGCGGAATGCTTTGGAAAGTACACATAATACATGGGAAAAAATAACCACCATATACAATGCGACAAATCAAAGATCAAAGCAAAATCAAGAGCAGATTGTCGACGTAAATAGTATGTTGGTAATAACTGGAAATTGGGTGTGCCCAATAGTCCATGAAACAATCGTGCGATACAAGACCACAAGCAAATTTAACATTTTAAATACTCATCATTATTTTCAAATATCTTGATGGCCTCACCCCCTCCCTATCTCTGTAATCTCCTCCAGCCCTGCACTCCTCCTTATCTCCGTAACCTCCTCCAGCCTCTACAGCCCTCCCTATCTCTGTAACTCCCTCCATCCCTACACACCTCCCTATCTCTGTAAACTCCACCAGCCCTACACCCCTCCCTAGCTCTGTAACCGCCTCCAGCCCTACACCCCTCCCTATCTCTGTAACCTCTTCCAGCTCCTACACCCCTCCTTATCTCTGTAACCTCCTCCAGCCCTACCCTCTCCTTATCTCTGTAATCTCCTCTAGCCCCTACAGCCCTCCCTATCTCTGTAACCTCCTCCAGCCCCGACACCACTTCCTATCTCTGTAATCTCCTCCAGCCCTACACCCCTCCCTATCTCTGTAACCCTCTCCAGCACCGACACCCTCCTTATCTCTGTTATCTCCTCCAGCCATACACACCTCCCTATCTCTGTAAACCCCTCCAGCCCTATAACCCTCCGAGATCTCTGCACTCCTCCAATTCTGGCCTCTTGAGCATTCCTAATTATAATCACTCCACCATCAGTGGCCATGCCTTCTGTTGCCAAGGCCCCAAGCTCTAGAACTCCTTCTGTAAACCGCTCCACCTCACTACCTCTCTTTCTTCTACTTGAAGACACTCCCTAAAACCTACCTCTGTGAGCAAGTGTTTGGTTACCTGCCCTAATATCTCCTTATGTGGCTCGGTGTCAAACTTCATTTGATAATTGCTCCTGTGACACGCCCTGGGATGTTTTACTACCTTAAAGGCGCTATATAAAAGCAAGTTATTGTTGCCACATCTAAACACTTTCAACAGTAGACAATGAGATTGACGGGATCCTCAGGTCTATCAGTGAGAGGAAGATGTACCATAAAATCATAGAAATTTACAGCACGGAAGGAGGCCATTTCAGCCCATCATGTCCGCACCAGCCGATAAAGAGCTATCCAACCTACTCCCACTTTCGAGCTCTTGGTCCATAGCCCTCTAGGTTACGGCACTTTAAGTTCACATAGAACATAAGAATTAGGAACAGGAGTAGACCATCTAGCCCCTCGAGCCTGCTCCGCCATTGAACAAGATCATGCTGATCTGGCCATGGACTCAGCTCCACTTACCCGCCCTCTCCCCGTAACCCTTAATTCCCTTATTGGTTAAAAATCTATCTATCCGTGACTTGAATACATTCAATGAGCTAGCCTCAACTGCTTCCTTGGGCAGAGAATTCCACAGATTCACAACCCTCTGGGAGAAGAAATTCCTTCTCAACTCGGTTTTAAATTGGCTCCACTATATTTTGAGGCTGTGCCCCCTAATTCTAGTCTCCCCGACCAGTGGAAACAACCTCTCTGCCTCTATCTTGTCTATCCCTTTCATGATTTTAAATGTTTCTATAAGATCACCCCTCATCCTTCTGAACTCCAACGAGTAAAGACCCAGTCTACTCAATCTATCATCATAAGGTAACCCCCTCATCTCCGGAATCAGCCTAGTGAATCGTCTCTATACCCCCTCCAAAGCTAGTATATCCTTCCTTAAGTAAGGTGACCAAAACTGCATGCAGTACTCCAGGTGCGGCCTCACCAATACCCTGTAAAGTTGCAGCAGGACCTCCCTGCTTTTGGACACCATCCCTCTCGCAATGAAGGCCAACATTCCATTCACCTTCCTGATTACCTGCTGCACCTGAAAACTAACTTTTTGGGATTCATGCACAAGGACCTCCAGGTTCCTTTGCACCGCAGCATGTTGTAATTTCTCCCCATTCAAATAATATTCCTTTTTACTGTTTTTTTTCCCCAAGGTGGATGACCTCACACTTTCCGACATTGTATTCCATCTGCCAAACCTTAGCCCATTCGCTTAACCTATCTAAATCTCTTTGCAGCCTCTCTGTGTCCTCTACACAACCCGCTTTCCCACTAATCTTTGTGTCATCTGCAAATTTTGTTACACTACACTCTGTCCCCTCTTCCAGGTCATCTATGTATATTATAAACAGTTGTGGTCCCAGCACCGATCCCTGTGGCACACCACTAACCACCGATTTCCAACCCGAAAAGGACCCATTTATCCCGACTCTCTGCTTTCTATTAGCCCACCAATTCTCTATCCATGCTAATACATTTCCTCTGACTCCGCGTACCTTTATCTTCTGCAGTAACCTTTTGTGTGGCACCTTATCGAATGCCTTTTGGAAATCTAAATACACCACATCCATCGGTACACCTCTATCCACCATGCTCATTATATCCTCAAAGAATTCCAGTAAATTAGTTGAACATGATTTCCCCTTCATGAATCCATGCTGCGTCTGCTTGATTGCACTATTCCTCTCTAGATGTCCCGCTATTTCTTCCTTAATGATAATTTTCCCCACTACAGATGTTAAACTAACTGGCCTATAGTTACCTGCCTTTTGTCTGCCCCCTTTTTTTAAACAGAGGCATTACATTAGCTGCTTTCCAATCCGCTGGTACCTCCCCAGAGTCCAGAGAATTTTGGTAGATTATAACGAATGCATCTGCTATAACTTCCGCCATCTCTTTTAATACCCTGGGATGCATTTCATCAGGACCAGGGGACTTGTCTACCTTGAGTCCCATTAGCCTGTCCAGCACTACCCCCGTAGTGATAGTGATTGTCTCAAGGTCCTCCCTTCCCACATTCCTATGACCAGCAATTTCTGGCATGGTTTTTGTGTCTTCCACTGTGAAGACCGAAGCAAAATCATTGTTTCAGCCATTTCCACATTTCCCATTATTAAATCCTCCTTCTTATCTTCTAAGGGACCAACATTAGTCGCTCTTTTCCGTTTTATATATCGGTAAAAGCTTTTACTATCCGTTTTTATGTTTTGCGCAAGTTTACCTTCGTAATCTATCTTTCCTTTCTTTATTGCTTTCTTAGTCATTCTTTGCTGTCGTTTAAAATTTTCCCAATCTTCTATTTTCCCACTAACCTTGGCCATGTTATATGCATTGGTTTTTAATTTGATACTCTCCTTTATTTCCTTGGTTATCCACAGCTGGTTATCCCTTCTCTTACCGCCCTTCTTTTTCACTGGAATATATTTTTGTTGAGCACTATGAAAGAGCTCCTTAAAAGTCCTCCACTGTTCCTCAATTGTGTCACCGTTTAGTCTGTTTCCAGTCTACTTTAGCTAACTCTGCCCTCATCCCACTGTAGTCCCCTTTGTTTAAGCATAGTATGCTCATTTGAGACACTACTTCCTCACCCTCAATCTGTATTACAAATTCAACCATACTGTGATCACTCATTCCAAGAGGATCTTTTACTAGGAGATCGTTTATTATTCCTGTCTCATTACACAGGACCAGATCTAAGATAGCTTGCTCCCTTGTAGGTTCTGTAACATACTGTTCTAAGAAACAATCCCGTATGCATTCTATGAATTCCTCCTCCAGGCTACCCTGTGCGATTTGATTTGACCAATCGATATGTAGGTTAAAATCCCCCATGATTACTGCCGTTCCTTTTTCACATGCCTCCATTATTCCCTTGATTATTGCCCGCCCCACCGTGAAGTTATTATTTGGGGGCCTATAAACTATGCCCACCAGTGACTTTTTCCCCTTACGATCTCTAATCTCCACCCACAATGATTCAACATTTTGTTCATTGGAGCCAATATCGTCTCTCACAACTGCCCTGATATCATCCTTTATTAACAGACCTACCCCACCTCCTTTCCCTTCTTGTCTATCTTTCCGAATCGTCAAATACCCCTGTATGTTTAATTCCCAGTCTTGGCCACCCTGCAACCATGTTTCTGTAATGGCCACCAAATCATACCCATTTGTAATGATTTGTGCCGTCAACTCATTTACTTTATTTCGAATGCTGCGTGCGTTTAGGTAGAGTGTTTTAATACTAGTTTTTAAACCATGATTTTTAGTTTTGACCCCTCCTGCAGCCCCTTTATATTCAGTGGCCCTTTTTGTTTTTTGCCTTGGTACTTTTAAAATATGGTGAGGGTTTCTGCCTCTACCACCCTTTCAGGCAGTGAGTTCCAGATCCCCACCATCCTCTGGGGATTTCCCCTCAAATCCCCTCTATAACTTCTACTAATTACTTTAAATCTATGCACCCTGGTTGTTGACCCCTCTGCTAAGGGAAATAGCTCCTTCCCATCCACTCTATCTCGGCCACTCATCATTTTATACACCTCAATAAGGTCTCCTTTCAGCCTCCTCTGTTCCAAAGAAAACAAACCCAGCATTTCCAATCTTTCCTCATAGCTAACATTCTCTAGTCCTGGCAACATCCTCGTAAATCTCCTCTGTACCCTCTCCAGTGCAATCACATCTTTCCTGTAATGTGGTGACCAGATTACGTGACATCTTGTACGCCAACACCAAATACAAGCTGTTACTGTTTTACTGATGCCAGAATATATTTGGCCAGTTGTCACTCTGAGTTGCTGGCGAGAAACTTGCCTTGGAAACGGGAACTCACTGTACAGGCTCAAAGTGACAGAGGGTTTGGAACACTTCCAAAAGATTACTGCAGTTTACCGGAATACCTTGGAGGAAGTACAGCACGATGGACTAGGATGAAAGGACTCACCTAGGATGAGAGACTGGATAAGCTTGGATTGCATTATCAGGAGGTAAGGAGACTGAGGGTGAATCTGATGGAGGAATTTAAAATGATGAGGAGGATTGACAGTGTTGTGTATGTAAACCTGTAATTACCATGTCTAACCACCAGAGGGTTTATCCCCTGGAGTCCCAAGGGATCCCACAATCCCTTGGGAGCACCTGTATATAAGGAGGCCTCACAGGCTGGAGAGGCACTCTGAGATCTGCAATAAAGGACTACGGTCACACTTACTTTGAGCTTGCAGCATCTAGTCTGACTCTTTTTCCAAGACATAAACCTGAAGGAAAGCGTTCTGATGGCGAGGTATCGGTTCTACACATAGAAGAGGTCTGGAAGTGGCAAGCTACGTCGCCGAGCTAAGGTGCCTTGCAGGACATTGCGAATTTGAAGGACACTTGGAGCATATGCTAAGGGACTTCTTTGTACTTGGCATTGGCCATGAAGTAATAATTTTGACTGTAGAGACCCCAACCTTGAGTAAGGCCATAGCGATAGCCCAGGCTTTTATATCTCCATCAGTGACAATACCAAACACATTTCCCAGCACACTAGTGCTGTTGCAAATACTGTGAACAAAGTAACGTTGTTTTTGAATCGAAATGTACATGGCAGGACTTACACGCCTGTAGCTGAACGTCCGCAGAGTCCGCCATCAAGGGTGGTGAATACAAGGCAATTAACACCTTGTTGGCGCTGCGGGGGTGATCATCAATTCCATTCATGCCGCTTCAAAGGATACGTTTGCAAGGGCTGTGGAACAATTGGACACCTCCAACGCATGTGCAGGCGAGCTACAAACCCTGCTAATCCTGCAAACCATCATGTAGCAGAGGAGAACAGCTCCACGGTGGATCATGACAAACTAGAGCTTCAGACCAAGAAGGCAGAGGTATATGGGGTGCACACATTTACCACAAAGTGTCCCCCAATAATGCTGACGGTTGAATTAAATGCACTCCCGGTGTCCATGGAGCTGGACACGGGCGCAAGCCAGTCCATAATGAGTAAAAAGACTTTCAATAAGTTGTGGTGCAACAAGGCTTCAAGGCCAATCCTGACTCCCATTCGTACCAAACTTAGAACGTACACAAAGGAACTGATACCCGTAATTGGCAGTGCTATCATAAAGGTCTCCTATGATGGAGCGGTGCATGAGTTACCACTCTGGGTGGTACCGGGCGATGGCCCCATGCTGTTCGGCAGGAGCTGGCTGGAAAAGATACGCTGGAACTGGGACAACATCCGAGTGCTTTCGTCCGGCGACGACACCTCATGTACCCAGGTCCTAAGCAAGTTCCCCTCACTGTTCGAACCAGGCATCAGGAAGTTCCAAGGAGCAAAAGTGCAGATCCATTTGATTCCTGGGACGCGACCCATCCATCACAAGGTGAAAGTGGAACCTTACATGATGAGAGAGAGGGCGGAGATCGAGCTGGACAGGCTGCAACGAGAGGGCATTTTGCCGATCGAATTCAATGAGTGGGCCAGTCCGATTGTTCTGGTCCTCAAGGGAGATGGCACCGTCAGAATCTGCGGTGATTACAAAGTAACTATCAATCGTTTCTCACTGCAGGATCAATACCCGCTACCAAAGGCAGATGACCTATTTGCGACGCTGGCGGGAGGGAAAACGTTCACAAAGCTGGATTGCCCTCGGCCTACATGACGCAGGAGCTGGAGGAATCTTCGAAAGTCCTCACTTGCATCAACACACACAACGGTCTTTTCGTTTACAACAGATGCCCGTTTGGGATTCGATCGGCCACGGCGATATTCCAGAGGAACATAGAAAGCTTGCTGAAGTCGATCCTGCACATAGTGGTCTTCCAGGACGACATCTTGGTTACAGGGCGGGACACCGTCGAGCACCTGCAGAACCTGGAGGAGGTTCTTAGTCGGCTTAATCGTGTGGGGCTCAGGCTAAAACACTCGAAGTGTGTTTTCCTGGCACCTGAAGTGGAGTTCCTGGGGAGAAGAATCATGGAGGACGGCATCAGGCCCACCGATTCGAAGACGGAGGCAATCAAGAACGCACCAAGACCACAGAACGTGACGGAGCTGCGGTCTTTTCTAGGACTCCTGAACTATTTTGGTAACTTCTTACCGGGTCTTAGCACATTGTTAGAACCCCTGCACTCTTTACTGCGTAAGGGAGATGAATGGGTACGGGGTAAAAGCTAAGAAAATGCCTTTGAGAAAGCTAGGAAGCTGTTATATTCAAACAAATTGCTTGTGTTGTATGATCCATCTAAACGTTTGGTACTAGCATGTGATGCATCGTCATACTGGGTTGGGTGTGTATTGCAACAAGCTAATGAATTTGGGAAATTGCAAACGGTTGCTTATGCATCCAGAAGTCTGTCTAAGGCCGAGAGGGCCTACAGTCTGATCGAAAAAGAAGTGTTTGCGTGTGTTTACGGGGTAAAGAAAATGCATCAATATCTGTTCGGGCTCAAATTTGAATTGGAAACCGATCATAAGCCACCTATATCCCTCTTTTCTGAAAGTAAGGGGATAAATACGAATGCATCGGCCCGCATTCAGAGATGGGCGCTCACGTTATCCGCATACAACTACACCATCCGCCACAGGCCAGGCACAGAAAACTGTGCCGATGCTCTCAGTCGGCTGCCATTTCCCACCCCCGGGGTGGAGATGGCACAGCCTGCAGATCTAGTTATGGTAATGGAAGCATTCGAGAGTGAGCAATCACCTGTTACCGCCCGACAGATTAGAACCTGGACGAGCCAGGACCCCTTACTGTCCTTAGTAAAAACCTGTGTGCTCCACGGGAGTTGGTCTAGTGTCCCGTTAGAGATGCAGGAAGAAATAACGTCGATCCAGCTTTGCAGAGATGAAATGTCTATACAGGCAGACTGCCTCCTATGGGGTAATCGGGTACTGGTGCCAAAAAAGGGCAGGGACACTTTCATTAGTGATCTCCACAGTACCCACCCAGGCATTGTAATGATGAAAGCGATAGCCAGATCCCATGTGCAGTGGCCTGGTATTGATGCAGACTTAGAGTCCTGTATGCACAAATGCAATACATGTTCCCAGTTAAGCAATGCACCCAGGGAGGCGCCACTAAGTTTTTGGCCCTCCAAACTGTGGTCTAGGGTTCATGTCGACCATGCAGGCCCATTCTTGGGAAAAATGTTTTTAGTGGTTGTAGATGCATATTCCAAATGGATTGAATTTGTGATAATGTCGGCAAGCACATCCGCTGCCACCATTGAAAGCCTACGGGCCATGTTTTCCATGCACGGCCTGCCCGATGTCCTTGTAAGTGACAATGGGCCGTGCTTTCCCAGTGCCGAATTCAAAGAATTCATGAATCGCAATGGGGTTAAACATGTCACATCTGCCCCGTTTAAGCCAGCGTCCAATGGTCAGAACGAGCAGTTCAAACAATCAAGCAGAGCTTGAAAAGGGTAACTGAAGGCTCACTGCAGACTCGCTTATCCCGAGTCCTGCTTAGTTACCGCACAAGGCCCCGCTTGCTCACCGGGGTCCCTCCGCTGAACTACTCATGAAGAGGACACTTAAGACAAGGCTCTCGTTAGTCCACCCTAATTTACATGAACAGGTAGAGAGCAGGCGGCTTCAACAGAATATATATCATGATCGCGCAAATGAGTCACGCGAAATTGAAGTAAATAATCCTGTATTTGTGTTGAACTATGGACAAGGTCCCAAGTGGATTGCTGGCACTGTTTTAGCCAAAGAGGGGAGCAGGATGCTTGTGGTCAAACTCTCAAATGGACTCACCTGCAGGAAACACTTGGACCAAACCAAACTCAGATTTACGGACTATCCAGAACAATCCACAATAGACTCTATCTTTTTCGACCCTCCAACACACGCACAAGTGGCAACCAACCCAGCGGTTGACCACGAAACAGAACCCATCACCCGCAGCAGCCCAGCAAGACTCATCACCCCCAGCAGTCCAGCAAGGCCAGCTGTGCAGCAGCCCAGCAAAGGCCCAACAAATGACTCACCAACACCAGCATTTGCACCGAGATGATCAACCAGGGAAAGGAAGGCCCCAGATCGACTCACATTGTAAATAGTTACACTATTGACTTTGGGGGGGAAGTGTTGTTATGTATGTAAACCTGTAATTACCATGTCAAACCACCGGAGGGCTTATCCCCTGGAGTCCCAAGGGATCCCACAATCCCTTGGGAGGATCTGTATATAAGGAGGCCTCACAGGCTGGAGAGGCACTCTGAGACCTGTAGTAAAGGACTACGGTCACACTTACTTTGAGCTTGCAGCATCCAGTCTGACTCTTTATCCAAGACATGACAGACAGAGTAGGCAAATAATGACTCTTCTTTCTAGTCAGGGGATCCAGAACAAGGTGCCAGCTGTGGCTCAGTGGGCAGCACTCTCGCCTCTCAGTCAGAAGGTCATGAGTTCAAGTCTCACTCCAGGGACTTGAGTGCAAACTCTAGGCTGACACTCAGTGCAGTACTGAGGGAGTGCTGCACTGTCGGAGGGGCAGTACTGAAGGAGCACCACACTGTTGGAGGGGCAGTAGTGAGGGAGCGCTGCACTGTTGGAGGGGCAGTACTGAGGGAGCGCTGCACTGTGGGAGGGGCAGTACTAAGAGAGCGCTGCACTGTGGGAGGGGCAGTACTGAGGGAACGCTGCACTATGGGAGGGGCAGTACTGAGGGAATGCTGCACTGTTGGAGGGGCCGTCTGCTCTCTCAGGTGGACGTAAACTATTTCTAAGAAAAGCAGTGGAGTTCTCCCCGGTGATCTGTGCCAAATTTATCCCTCAAACAGCATCACTGAAAAAACACATGATCTGGTCACTATCACATTGCTGTTTGTGGAAGCTTGTTGTGCGCAAATTGGCTGCCATGTTTACTACCTTCCAACAGAGACTACACTCTAACAAGTACTTAATTGGCTGAAAAGCGCTTTGGGAGTCCTGAGGTCTCTAAAAAGTGATGGATAAAAGCAAGTTTTTCTTCCTTCCTTTCACCGAGGTCCATCTATTTCGCCTCCAACCATCCTGGTAATCGCGTGCTACAATGATAATGGAAGTGTTCACTCATGGTAGCAATCGAAGGCATTTAAAAGTGTGGCCAATACGCAGTTGAGAAGTGAGATTGTGATGGGAACAGGGCTGAGAAAGTAAAGGAGGTAACAAAATGGTGAAGCAGCATGTGCTGACTGGGCCTCTTCGTGTTCCCCTGAATATAAAGAAATATTTCAAGGCTTGGATGTTTTCCAAGAAGCTGACAGTGGGATTGAGGAACAAGGAGTCCCAGTGATAGAGTCATGAAGAAAGGTGCTTGGGGAAAGATTAAGCAAGAGAGTTTATGGAGGTCGTAAACAACAGAGTGGATAAAGCTCATTTGGGATTGTTGGAGCAAATGGTAAATTGAGAGCTTGCCTGGAAGCTAACAAGTTAAAGAGGACCACTGAAAGGGAACACTTGCAGCCTACGATTCAGGGGCAGTTATGATGCAGTTTATTAATAAAAAATGAACTAGATCTTTGCTTAGCTCCCCGACAACTAAAATTGGATGAAGCAAGTTACAAGTTCAATGCTCCTGAGAGGAGAAGAATTTTCTACCTTCTCTGTCCCATTGGTTAAGCTCCAAAACTATATGGCAAAACCATCGAGCCTAGTGAAGGTGTTGACACATGGGCGGGCCAACAGGAGAGGGTTCATCCAAAGAGGGACTCAACAAATCATTGGAAAGTATTTGAAGCTATTGGAAAAGTCAACCTAACACTTAATAAAGACAAGCCGGCACTTGGAGTGCAACGCATGCTGAGAATGCTGGAGATACTCAGCCGCACAGGCAGCCTCCGCGGAGAGAGAAACAGAAGAGCCATCATTTGTGGCATGGACACTCTGAGCGTGTGTAGACATAACTCCCTCCCATCTCCCTTCAGATGCTGCCTGACCTGCTGAGTGTTTCTCTTTCCCAGCGCTTTGCTTTTTGTTTATGTTACTTTGGAGTGTCTGAGTTGATAATCACTGTTTACCACCGTAAACTTGAGCTCATCCAAACTCGGCTGCCCCGTATCCTAACGCGCACCAAGTCCCGTGCACCCATCACCCCATGTGCTCACTGCCCCGTGTCCTAACTCACAACCAGTCCCACCCAACCATCACCCCCTGTGCCCCATGTCCTAACTCGCACCAAGTCCCGCTTGCCTATCACCCCTTGTGCTCACTGTCCATGTCCAAACTCGCACCGAGACATAGAAACATAGAAAATAGGTGCAGGAGTAGGCCATTCAGCCCTTCGAACCTGCACCACCATTCAATAAGATCATAGCTGATCATTCACCTCAGTACCCCTTTCCTGCTTTCTCTCCATACCCCTTGATCCCTTTAGCCATAAGGGCCATATCTAACTCTCTCTTGAATATATCCAACGAACGGGCATCAACAATTCTCTGCGGTAGAGAATTCCACAGGTAACAACACTGAGTGAAGAAGTTTCTCCTCATCTCGGTCCTAAATGGCTTACCCCTTATCCTTAGACTGTGTCCCCTGGTTCTGGATTTCCACAACATCGGGAACATTCTTCCTGCATCTAACCTGTCCAGTCCCGTCAGAATTTTATGTTTCTATGAGATCCCCTCTCATCCTTCTAAACTCCAATGAATACAGGCCCAGTCGATCCAGTCTCTCCTCATATGTCGGTCCTGCCATCCTGGGAATCAGTCTGGTGAGCCTTCGCTCTACTCCCTCAATAGCAAGAACGTCCTTCCTCAGATTAGGAGACCAAAACTGAACACAATATTCCAGGTGTGGCCTCACCAAGGCCCTGTACAACTGCAGTAAGACCTCCCTGCTCCTATACTCAAATCCCCTAGCTATGAAGGCCAACATGCCATTTGCCTTCTTCACTGCCTGCTGTACCTGTATGCCAACTTTCAATGACTGATGTACCATGACACACAGGTCTCATTGCACCTCCCCTTTTCCTAATCTGCCGCCATCAGATAATATTCTGCCTTCGTGTTTTTGCCACCAAAGTGGATAACCTCACATTTATCCACATTATACTGCATCTGCCATGCATTTGCCCACTCACCTAACCTGTCCAAGTCACCCTGCAGCCTCTTAGCATCCTCCTCACAACTTACACCACCACCCAGCTTAGTGTCATCTGCAAACTTGGAGATATTACACTCAATTCCTTCATCTAAATCATTAATGTATATTTTAAATAGCTGGGGTCCCCCATCCGCTCACCCATCACCCCCTGTGCTCTGTGTCCTAAGAGTCATGCTCACCCATCACTCCCTATGTTTGCTGCCCTGTGTCCTAACTCCCACCAAATCCCGTTCACCCATCACTCCCTGTGCTTGGTGCCCGAGTCCTAACTCCCACCAAGTCCCGCTCCCCCATTACTACTGTGCTTGCTGACCTACATTGGCTCTCGGTCCTGCAACGTTTCGATTTCAAAATTCTCGTCGTTGTTTTCAAATCCCTCCATGGCCTCGACCCTCCCCATCTCTGTAACCTCCTCCAGCCCTACACCCCTCTCTAACTCTGTAACTTCCTCTAGCCCTACACCCCTACCTATCCCTGTAAGCCCATCCAGCCCCTACACCCCTCCCTATCTCTGTAACCTCCGCCAGCCCCTACACCCCTCCCTATCTCTGTAACTCCCTCCAGCCCCTGCACCCCTCTCTATCTCTGTAACCTCCTCCAGCCCCTGCACCCCTCCCTATCACTGTAACCTCCTCCAGCCCTACACCCCTCCCTATCTCTGTAACCTCCTCCAGCCCCTACACCCCTCCCTATCTCTGTAATCTCCTCCAGCCCCTGCACCCTTCTCTATCTCTGTAACCTCCAGCCCCTACAACCCTCCCTATCTCTGTAACCTCCTCCAGCCCCTGCACCCCTCCCTATCTCTGTAACCTCCTCCAGCCCCTACACCCCTCCCTATCTCTGCAACCTCCTCCAGCTCCTACACCCCTCCCTATCTCTTTAAACCTCCTCCAGCTTTACAACCCTCTGAGATCTCTGCACTCCTCCAATTCTGGCCTTGTGAGCATCCCTGATTAAAATCGCTCCACCATTGGCCTTCAGCTGTCTGGGCCCCAAGCTCTGGAACTCCCTCCCTAAACCTTTCCGCCTCTCTCTCCTCCTTTAAACTGCTCCTTAAAACCTACCTCTAAGCTGATATCTCCTTATGTGGCTCGGTGTCAAGCTTTGTTTGTCAATCGCTCCTGTGAAGCGCCTTGGGACCTTTTGCTACGTTAAAGGCGCTATATAAATGCAAGTCCTTGTGGCTGTTACAAGGAAAATTGTCGAGTCTGTGAGTATAAAAGCCACGATTTAAAACTGAGATGAGGAGGAATTTCTTCTCCCTGAGGGTTGTAAATTTGTGGAATTCTCTGCCCCAGAGAGCTGTGGAGGCTGGGTCATTGAATATAGTTGAGGAGGTGATAGACAGATTTTTGAGCGATAAGGGAATAAAGGGTTATGGGGAGCGGGCGGGAAAGTGGAACTGAGTCCATGATCAGATCAGCCATGATCTTAAATGGCAGAGCAGGCTCGAGGGGCCAGGTGGCCGACTTCTGTTCCTATTTCTTATGTTCTTATGTTCTTATGCAACCACTGAGCACAGACCACATCCACGGTACAAGACAGCTGTGCAGAAACTGCTGGACAGGGACAAATAACCAGGGAAATTTAATACCTTGCCTTTTAGAAACAGTATCTTGTTTTACTAAACTTCGAACGGGCAACCAAGTGGCACTAGAACATAAGAACATAAGAATTAGGAGCAGGAGTCAGCCATTCGGCCCCTCGAGCCTGCTCCTCCATTCAATGAGATCATGGCTGACCTTCTACCTCAACTCCACTTTCCTGCACTATCCCCATATCCCTTGATTCCCTTAATATCCAAAAATCTATCTCAAATAAACTCAACGACTGAGCTTCCACAGCCGTCTGGGGCAGAGAATTCCAAAGATTCACCACCCTCTGAGTGAAGAGATTTCTCCTCATCTCAGTCCTAAATAGCCGACCCCTTATTCTGAGACTGTGAGCCCTGGTTCTAAACTCCCCAGCCAGGAGGAAACATCATCCTCCCTGCATCTACCTTGTCAAGCCATATAAGAATGTTGTGTTTTTCACCTCTCATTCTTCTAAACTCTAGAGAATATCGGCCTCGTCTGCTCAATAATCCCCAGTAGAAGGGAACATGAGACATTGAACAGCACGGCTCAGACAAGGTCGGGTTGGACAGTCCTGCAACCCGGAAAGACCAATCAACCTTTGGGCTGGTGCCTCAGAGGTTGAATCGCTGGTCCCTGCTGACACAGGGGTAGGAGGAGCTGCCCCTCACCGAGGCCCCGCCTCCATCACGGTGCAGATACACCAGGTGCACGGACTGCGAAGGGATCACTTTGCTCAGTTCGAGTGTAACCATCCGTGTAATATTCTCTACCCCAGAGGGCTGTGGAGGCTCAGTCGTTGAGTATATTCAAGGCCGAGATAGATTGATTTTTGGATATTAAGGGAAACGAGGGATATAGGGCTAGAAATTGCGTGGCGACCCGCTTGGGGCGGTAACTTTTCAGGGAGCGCAAAATTATCGCCGGGCAAAAAAGATTTGCTGCAGACCGGAATCTCCGCTCTAGCGCTCCAAGAGGGGAATGGAGCGAAATCGAGCGCTATCACTTCCCTCAGAGCACTAAAGGGAGTGGGAGGGGCGGTAGCAGCACACTGAGCGATAGTCCGTGCAGTGCTGCCGTCTGTACAGGTTCCTTCCCTCCTTTACAGGGATGGGCCAATGCTGGGGGGAATGAATCTTCAGGCTGAGTCTGTGGAGCCACAGGACTTGCGATACGTGTATAGCAGCCTCGAGCTCTCAGAGAGAGGGCAGGGCAGGGCAATTGCGGGGGCAAAGGAAAGCAGGAGACAGCAGAGTGGGGAGATAAATGCATTTTGTCCTGCCTGACCACTGTTGCCGTTAAATATCACTCCCCGCGTGGACAACCGAGGCGACCGTCTCCTGTCGCTGCCGTTGCTGACGCCTGGTGATGCTGCAGGGGGCGGGAGCGAATATCACATCCGGGGCGGTAATGGGGCGTTGCGAACCGGGTGATGTCACAATCTACGGGGCGCGAGAGACCGAGGCGGGAAGCATTAGTGCCAGTGTAAAACCGTCAGGGAAGGTCGCAGGGGTCGGTGAATTCGCCGCGCCCAGTCGATAACCCCTTAGCGCCCCCTGCAGGCGCTAACAGGAGGTGCAAACCAGGCCAATTTCTACCCCCATGGAGATCGGATGTGAAGATTGAGGTGAAGTAGAAGATCAGACATGATCTCATTGAATGACGGAGCAGGCTCGAGAGACCGAATAGCCTACTCCTGCTCCTAGAACATAAGAAATAGGAGAAGGAGTAGGCCATTTGACCCCTCGAGCCATCTCCACCATTCAAGAAGATCATGTCTGATCTGATCATGGACTCATCTCCACTTCCCTGCCCGCTCCCCATAACTCTTGACTCCCTTATCCCTCAAAAATCTATCTCCACCTTAAATATATTCAATGACCCAGCCGCCACAGCTCTCTGGGACAAAGAGTTCCACAGATTTACAACCCTCTGAGAGAAGAAATTCCTCCTCATCTCAGTTCTTATTCTGAGGCTATGTCCCCTAGTTTTAGTTTCCCCTATGAGTGGAAATATCCTCTCTGCATCCACCTTGTCGAGCCCCCTCATTATCTTATATGTTTCGATAAGATCACCTCTCATTCTTCTGAACTCCAATGTGTATAGGCCTAACCTACTCAACCTATCCTCATAAGTCAACGCCCTCATCTCTGGAATCAACTTAGTGAACCTTCTCTGAACAGCCTCCAATGTAAGTATATCCTTCCTTAAATACGGAAAACAAAGCATCAGTAAAGTGACCAGCAAATGACCAGATTGTTGTAAAAACCTATCTGGTTCACTAAGTGTCAGCTGTGGCTCAGAGTCAGAAGGTTGTAGGTTCAAGTCCCACTCCAGGAACTTGAGCACTAAAATCTAGGCTGACATTCCAGTGCAGTGCAGAGGAAGCACTGCACTGTCACAGGTGCCGTCTTTCGGATGAGACGTTAAACCAAGGTCCTTTCTGCCCTCTCAGGTGGATGTAAAAGATCCCATGGCACTATTTCGAATAAGAGCAGGAGAGTTCTCTCCGGTGTCCTGGGTAATATTTATCCCTCAATCAATACAACAAAAACAGATTATCTGGTCATTATCACGTTGCTGTTTGTGGGAGCTTGCTGTGCGCAAGTTGGCTGCCACGTTTCCTACATTACAACAGCGACTACACCCAAAAGTACTTCATTGGCTGTAAAATGCTTTGAGTCGTCTGGTGGTCGTGAAAGGCGCTACATAAATGCAAGTCTTTCTTCTTTAATGTACTTTAGGGAAGGAAATCTGCTGGCCTTACCCGGTCTGGTCCATATATAACTCCAGACCCTCAGCAATGTGGTTGACTCTCTACTGCCCTCTGAAATGGCCCAGCACCAGAAAAACAATAATAAGAATAAAACCGGACAGACCACCCAGCATCGACCTGGGCACCGGCTACGCAAGGACAAGGGCAGCAGGCGCATGGGAACACCACCACCTCCACGTTCCCCTCCGAGTCACACACCTTCCCGACTTGGAAATATATCAGCCATTCCTTCATCATCGCTGGGTTAAAATCCTGGAATTCCCTCCCTAGCAGCACTGTGGGAGCACTTTCACCACACGGACTGCAGCGGTTCAAGAAGGTGGCTCACCACCACCTTCTCGAGGGCAATTAGGGATGGGCAATAAATGCCGGCCTTGCCAGCGACGCCCACATCCCAGGAACCAATTTTTTTTAAAGACTGTTTCCAGTGGTTGAGGGTTTAGAATGAGGGGCCACCGATTAAATGTAACAGATTTAGAACAGGGGGCAGGAGAGACTTCTTCACACAGAGTTGTGAGGCTGTGGGATTCACTCCCAGGGTTAGTGGTTGAGGCACAAACTGTGTCAACATTGAAGACTAGATTGGAGATGGGGATAAAGGAAAAGGGGATAAAGGGATATGGGAACAGAGTGGCTAAATGGGATCAGAACTATTTGCTCACACGGAGGGTACAGGCTGACACGGACTGCTTGGGCCGAAAGGCCTGTTGCCATGCTGTATGTTATATGTATGGCTGATGATTAATGCTGCCCATGTTCATTAAGAGTTCCAATCCCCAGACACCGAGACACTGCACTCAGCCCACTTGATGCTCACCAGCTGGGACTGTGAACAGGAGTCGAAGAGAATAACCAGCACAGGAAGCAAATGTGTAAAAAAAAAGAACGAGAGAGGGAGAGCGAGGGGCATACGAGGAAAGAAGAGGAAATGAGTGAGAGCCAAAGAGAGATTGATGATGAGGAGGAGGAGGAGCAGTGAGAGAAGGAGTGAAAGAGAGCAAGAGTTAAATGAATAAATAAGCCACGAGGGGCGATAGAAGAGGGGGAAGTCGGAGCACGAGAGGGGAAAGCATCAATAAAGCGAGGCTGAGAACAATGGGAGTTCACCATCCCACACACATGATGATAAAATGCCCGTGTAATGTTCCTGACAGGGATCGGGGTGGTGGGGCCCACCTACCACCAGTGCTCTCGGCAGGGCTCATCCGTCTCGTCACATCCCATCGCCAAACTACACCAGTCCAGGCCTCAGACCCTCCCTGGGAGGAGCGGCAGACCGAGACCATAAATAGCAAACTGCCCAGGACTGAGTGCAGAGAACCCGTGGAGTGCTGGAGAGTGAGTGAGTAACAGTGTACCCGCCGTTACACTGCCCCATTACACTGCCCAGTTACATTGCCCCGTTACACTGCCCCGTTACACTGTCCTCTTACACTGCCCCCTTACACTGCCCCGTTACACTGCCCCGTTACACTGCTCCCGTTACACTGCCCCGTTACACTGCCCCCTTACACTGCTCCCGTTACACTGCTCCCGTTACACTGCCCCCTTACACTGCCCCCTTACACTGTCCCCGTTACACTGCGCCCATTACACTGTCCCGTTACACTGCCCCCGTTACACTGCCCCGTTACACTGTCCCGTTACACTGCCCCCATTACACTGTCCCGTTACACTGCCCACGTTACACTGCCCCCGTTACACTGTCCCGTTACACTGCCCCTGTTACACTGTCCTGTTACACTGCCCCGTTACACTGCCCTGTTACACTGCATCTGTTACACAGAGACCCATTACACTGCCCCATTACATGGCTCCGTTACACAGCCCCATTACACTGCCCCCGTTACACTGCCCCATTACACTGACCCCGTTACTCTGCCCCGTTACACTGCCCCGTTACACTGCCCCGTTACACTGCCCTGTTACACTGCACCCATTACACTGAGACCCGTTACACTGCCCTGTTACACTGAGACCCTTTACACTGAGACCTGTTGCACTTATCCCATTACATTGCACCCGTTACACTGAGACCCGTTACACTGCCCCATTACACTGAGACCCATTACACTGAGACCCGTTACACTGCCCTGTTACACTGCACCCGTTACACTGAGACCCGTTACACTGCCCTGTTACACTGAGACCCTTTACACTGAGACCTGTTGCACTTATCCCATTACATTGCACCCGTTACACTGAGACCCGTTACACTGCCCCATTACACTGAGACCCATTACACTGAGACTCGTTACACTGCCCCTGTTACACTGAGACCCGTTACACTGCCCCCGTTACACTGAGACCCGTTACATTGTCACCGTTACACTGCCCCCGTTGCACTATCCCGTTACACTGCCCCTTTACACTGCCCCGGTTACACTGCCCCGTTACTCTGCCTCCGTTACTGTGCCCCCGTTACACTGCCCCATTACACTGAGACCCTTTACAATGAGACCCGTTATATTGCCCCCGTTACATTGCCCCCATTACACTGAGACCCATTACACTGCCCCCCCATTACACTGAGACCCGTTACACTGCCCCATTACACTGAGACCCTTTACACTGAGACCCATTACACTGCCCCCGTTACAGTGCCCCCATTACACTGAGACCCGTTACACTGCCCCCGTTACACTGAGACCCGTTACACTGCCCCCTTACACTGCCCCATTACATGGGCACCGTCGCTCCAGCCGCCCCACTGTTGGCCAGCCTAGGCATGGTTCCACAGATGCCAACCTGCCCCAGTCTTCACATGTGATGAGTTCGGGCAGCGGCTACAATTACGGTTAAGGTCAGGGATCAGGTTCGGTTTAGATTATGGTTTGTGTTAAAACTAAGGTTAGAGTTAGGGATTGGGAGATGCTGCTGAAGGAGCCTTGGCGAGTTGATGCAGTGCATCTTGTAGATGGTACACACTGCAGCCACGGTGCCCCGATGGTGGAGGGAGTGAATGTTCATGGTGGTGGGTGAGGTGTCAATCAAGTGGGCTGCTTTGTCCTGGATGGTGTCGAGCTTCTCAAGTGTTGTTGGAGCTGCACTCATCCAAGCAAGTGGAGAGTATTCCATCACACTCCTGACGTATGCCTTGTAGGTTGTGGAAAGGCTTTGGAGAGTCAGGAGGTGAGACACTTGCTGCAGAATACCCAGCCTCTGACCAGCTCTTGTGGCCACAGTATTTATGTGGCTGGTCTAGTTAAGTTTCTGGTCAATGGTGACCCCCAGGATGTTGCTGGTGGGGTATTCTGCGATGGTAATGCTGTTGAATGTCATGGGGCGATGGTTAGACTCTCGCTTGTTGGAGATGGTCATTGCCGGGCACTTGTGTGGCACAAATGTTACTTGCCACTTATCAGCCCAAGCTTGAATGTTGTCCAGGTCTTGCTGCATTTGGGCATGGACTGCTTCATAGTCTGAGGAGTTGCGAATGGAACTGAACACTATGCAGTCATCAGCGAACATCCCCACTTCTGACCTTCTGATGGAGGGAAGGTCATTGATGAAGCAACTGAAGATGGTTGGGCCTAGGACACAGCCTTGAGGAACTCCTGCAGCAATGTCCTGGGGTTGGGATGATTGATCTCCAACCACCACAACCATCTTCCTTTGTGCTAGGTATGACTCCAGATAGTGGAGAGTTTCCCCCCTGATTCCCACTGACTTCAGTTTACTCGGGCTCCTTGATGCCACACTCGGTCAAATGCTGCCTTGATGTCAAGGGCAGTCAGTCTTACCTCACCTCTGGAATTCAGCTCTTTTGTCCATGTTTGGACCAAGGCTGTAATAAGGTCTGGAGCCGAGTGGTCCTGGCAAAACCCAAACTGAGCATCGGTGAGCCAGTTATTGGTGAGCAACTGCTGCTTGATAACATTGTCGAAAATACCTTCCATCACTTTGTAACACATGGCGCTGGGGGAGAGGGATTACTGAATGAGTATGAGGGAGCTGGATTAACATCAGTACAGATACAGTCAGTAACACAGGGCGCTGGGGGAGAGGGGTTACTGAGTGACAGTGTGAGGGGGCTGGATTAACTTCAGTACAGATACAGTCAGTAACACAAGGAGCTGGGGAGAGGAGTTACTGAGTGACAGTGTGAGGGAGCTGGATTAACATCAGTCATCATCATAGGCAGTCCCTCAGAATCGAGGAAGATTTGCTCCCCTGTAGAGGTAGTCAGTAACACAGGGCACTGGGGGAGAGGGGTTACTGAGTGACAGTGTGAGGGAGCTGGATTGGCATCAGTAGAGATACAGTCAATAACACAGGGCACTGGGGGAGAGGGGTTACTGAGTGACAGTGTGAGGGAGCTGGATTAACATCAGTAGAAATATAGTCAGTAACACAGGGCACTGGGGGAGAGGGGTTACTGAGTGACAGTGTGAGGGAGCTGGATTAACATCAGTAGAGATACAGTCAGTGACGTTAGCTATCAGGATAACTGGGGGTGGTTAGCTGACAGCTCCTCTGTGAACAGTTACAGGCAGGAATCAGATCAGCCTATCGGGAATGGCCTTTAATTTGGAGAATGTCATAAACTGGAGCAAATTGCGCAGTTCCCATCGGCACTGCTCTGGTTCTCGCGAGCTGGAATAATGAGAGAGTTGTTCCTTTGTTTAAACGGTCTAAATGTGGAGTAAATTCTATGTTATTCAAAGTCACGGTTACAGATGAAAGAATCTTGGGTCAATCACTGTTATTTTAGCTGGGGGTGGGGGGGTTGATAATTGTTGTTTGCACAGAGCAGGCCCGCGACAGCTGTTCTATATAAAAGGGATTGCGTGCTGTGTAACCTGAACTGTGCGAACCCTTCAGTCAGTGTGATAGCGAGAGCCCAGTGCAGAATGTGTCAGTGCAACAGTCCTTGGACCCTCCGTCCCATCCATCACAAAACTGGGAGCATCTGGGGAGACATCTGGGAGCCCGAGCGTAAAGGCAACAACTTGCATTTATATAGCACCGTTCACCACCGTCCCAAAGCGCTTTACAGACAATGAAGTACTTTTGAAGTGTAATCACAGTTGTAATGTAAGAAACGCAGCAGATAATTTGGGCACAGCAAGCTCCCACAAACAGCAATATAATCATGACCACATCATCTGTTTTAGATGTTGGTTGAGGGAAAAGTATTGGCCCCAGGACAGCAGCGAGCAATCCCCTGCTCTTCTTTGAAATGTGGTCATGGCATCTGTTGAAGTCAGCCTGAGAGGGCAGACAGAGCCTTGGTTTAAAATGTCATCCGAAAAGGCACCTCCGACAGTGCAGCGCTCCCTCAGTACTGCCCCTCCGACAGGGTAACGCTCCCTCAGCACTGCCCCTCCGACAGTGCGGGGATCCCTCAGTACTGCCCCTTCGACAGTAGGGTGCTCCCTTAGTACTGCCCCTCCGACAGTGCAGCGCTCTCTCAGAACTGCCCCTCTGGCAGTGCAGTGCTCCCTCAGCACTGCTCCTCCAACAGTGTAGCACTTCCTCAGTACTGCCCCTCTGCCAGTGCGGCTCTCCCTCAGTACTGCCCCTCTGCCAGTGGGGCATTCCCTCAGTACTGCCCCTCTGGCAGTACGGCTCTCCCTCAGTATTGCCCCTCTGCCAGTGTGGCTCTCCCTCAGTATTGCACTGGGAGTGTCAGCTCAAGTCTCTGGAGTGGGACTTGAACTTACGAACGTTGTTACCCTGAGGCGCAAGTGCTACCTGCTGAGCCACAAAGAGACAATTATGCAGCAGGTAGAAACATAGAAACATAGAAACCTACAGCGCAGGAGGAGGTCATTTCAGCCCATCGTGGCCGACAAAGAGCCACATGACCCTCGGTCAGCAGCCCTGAAAGTTACATATAAACCTATGAACAATGAACAATGGCGGAAAGGTAAAGAGCATCCAGACCAACCAGTCCACCCCACACAACTGTGACATCCCCTGCACCAGAACATTCTACACTCCACCCCAACCAGAGCCATGGGATCTCCTGGGAGAGACAAATCCAGATAAAAACCCAGGCCAATTGGGGAAAAAAATCTGGGAAAATTTCTCTCCGACCCATCCAGGAGATCAAAACTAGTCCAGGTGATCACCCTGGCTGTATTCGATTCCCTGCAGTACTTACTGTCATGTTTGTAACCTTCACACAACTGTAACCCTTATGTAACAACACTGTACACTGTATACACCTGAGTAATGCACACCTTGACCACAGGGGTTGAACTTGTGGGAGACACTCCACATCTGGTCATCCAGGTATATAAAGAGAGGTCCCACGCAGGGTCAGCACTTCTTGGTCCTGGGAATAAAGGTTCAGGTCACGTAGTGACTTTGTCTGTAGTACATGCCTTGTGTGATTCTATAGTAAGGTGTAAGGACATCACATTTGGCGATGAGAAACAAGAATCAATGACCCACGAGGATGGCCACCGGGAGCACAGAGAAACGGTACTGTGTTGGTGAGGACTGGGAATATTTCATTGAGAGGCTCCAGCAGAGCTTTGTCACGAAGGACTGGCTGGGAAAGGAAGCGGCTGGTAAGCGGAGGGCACATCTACTGACAAGCTGTGGATCCAAGATGTATGCGCTGATGAAAGACCTGCTCGCACCCGAGAAGCCGGCGGACAAGTCTTTTGAAGAGCTCAGCACTCTGATCGGTGAGCACCTCAAACCGGCGAACAGTATACATGGCCTGACACCAATTCTACACACACCGGCGTCAGGAGGGACAAAGCATATCGGACTTTGTTGCGGACCTTCAGCATTTGGCCAGCCTCTGTAAATTCACAGACGCCTGCAGGGGGGAGATATTAAGGGATTTCTTCATTGAGGGCATTGGTCATGCCGGGATTTTCAGGGAGTTTATTGAGACCAAGGACTTGACTTTGGAAAGGGCAACGTTGATAGCTCAGACCTTCATGGCAGGGGAAGAGGAGACCAAGATAATTTACGCACGCAGCCCTGGTTCAAACCTGGCGATGGACCAGGGAGTTAACATTGTAAACGAGACACAGAACCCCACAGGCAGGCAAGGGCAATTCGACACCGCCCAGGCAGCAACAGGCTCTAGGGTGGGCCAGCAACAGCAACAATGGCAGGGGGATCGGCAATTCACGCCATCACAAGGGACAATGCGTCCCGGGATGGGACCATTGACACTCAGCAACAGAGTGCTCAGGAGTAATCAAAGAGACAATCAGAGAGGAATGCCTGTTAACAGTTCCTTTGTTCACAACAATCTCAGCTCATGCTGGAGGTGCGGTGGCAAACATGCTGCGAGAATCTGTAGGTTTCAGCAATTTATGTGCAGAAACTGTAACTTCAGTGGACATCTGGCCAGAATATGCAGAAAGCCCATAGCGAGGCTAGTTTATGAGGCAGAGGAACCAGACGAGGGGTCTGCAAGGCAGGGTGATGCTTGGGACAAAGCTATGGATGCTGAAGTCCAGCGGGTTCATGTGGCAGTCGTCCACAGCTCGTACACCAAAACGCCACCTATGATGATGAAAGTTCTATTAAATGGAATCCCGGTCACATGGAGCTGGACACAGGGGTCAGCCAGTCACTTATGAGTGCCCAACAATTTGAAAAACTATGGCCACTCAAAGCTAACAGGCCCAAACTGGAACGCATTGACACATAGTTACGGATGTACACCAGAGAGATCATCCCAGTACTAGGCAGTGCAAACTTGGTGGACACACACAATGGATCGGAGAACTGGCTGCCACTCTGGATTGTTCCGGGGAATGGTCCCGCACTCTTGGGGAGGAGCTGATTAGCCGAGATGAACTGGAAATGGGGGGATGTGCACGCCATTTCATCTGTGGAACGAAGTTCATGCTCACAGGTCCTACAGAAATTCGAGCCACTTTTTCAACCAGGTGTCGGGACTTTTAAGGGCACCAAAGTAGTGATACGCATCACCCCGGATGCCAGACCAGTGCACCACAAAGCCAGAGCCGTGCCTTATATGATGTGTGAGAGAATTGAGAGTGAGTTGGACAGGCTGCTAAGAGAGGGCATAATTTTGCCTGTTGAATTCAGTGACTGGGCAAGCCCCATCGTTCCTGTCCTCAAAGTGGATGGCTCAGTCAGGATTTGTGGTGACTACAAGGCCACCATTAACCGAGTGTCACTACAGGACCAATACCCGCTTCCGAGAGCGGAGGATCTTTTTACCATGCTGGCAGGTGGCAAGCTGTTCACCAAGTTGGACCTTACATGACTCAGGAACTGGCTGAAGAATCCAAGCTTCTGACCACCATCACTACACACAAGGGGCTATTCGTTTACAACAGGTGTCTGTTTGGCATTCGTTCAGCGGCCGCTATCTTCCAGAGGAACATGGAAAGCTTGCTTAAATCCGTCCCTGGAACAATCGTATCACGGACCGAGACACCAAGGAACACCTCCACAACCTGGGGGAGGTGCTATGCCAACCGGTTCGGGTAGGCTTGCGACTAAAGAAGTCCAAGTGTGTGTTTTTGGCCCCAGAGGTCGAGTTTTTGGGCAGGAGGGTTGTCGCAGACGGGATCCGGCCTACCGAATCCAAAACGGAGGCAATCCGTCATGCGTCCAGGCCCGGCAACACATCAGAGTTGCGGTCTTTCTGGGATTATTGAACTACTTCGGGAACTTTCTGCCAAACTTAAGCACATTTTTGGAGCCGCTGCACGTGCTCCTGCGTAAGGGTTGTGAATGGTTTTGGGGGGACTGTCAAGAACCGGCTTTCAATCGGGCGTGGAATCTGCTTTGTTCTAACAAGCTGTTGACCTTGAGCAACTGCTGTAAGAAACTGGTTTTAACGTGTGATGCATCATCCTATGGGATTGGGTGCGTGTTGCAGCAGAGTAATGATGAGGGCCAACTCCAACCTGTGGCTTATGCCTCCAGGTCGCTCTCCTAGGCAGAACGGGGATATGGGATAGTTGAAAAGGAAGCACTCGCATGTGTCTATGGGGTAAAAAAGATGCACCAATACCTTTTCGGCAGAAAGTTCGAGTTAGAAACGGACCACAAACCGTTAACATCCCTGTTGTCCAACAGCACGGCTGTTAATGCCAATGCGTCAGCTCGCATACAGCAGTGGGCCCTCATGCTGGCTGCGTATGACTACACCATACGGCACCGGCCAGGCACCGAAAATTGCACTGACACGCTCAGCAGGCACCCACTGGCGACCACCGAGGGGGCATCGGAGCAAAGCGTGGAGATGGTCATGGCCGTTGAGGCTTTCGACACTGCAGGCTCCCCCATCACAACCCGCCAGATCAAAATCTGGACCAACAGAGATCCCCTCCTATCCCTGATAAAGAAATGTGTCCTGACTGGGGAATGGGCGCCCGCACATGGAGCATGCCCCGAGGAGGTCAGGCCGTTTCACAGATGGATGGACAAGCTCTCCATCCAAGCCAACTGCCTGCTATGGGACAGCCTGGTAGACATGCCCCAGAAAGGAAGGGAAGCATTCATCAGGGAACTCCACAGTGAGCACCCAGGCATCGTGCTCATGAAGGCCATTGCCCGGTCACATGTATGGTGGCCGGGAATTGACTCAGACCTGGAACACTGTGTTCGCAGGTGCACGACGTGTGCTTAGCTGGAAAATGCCCCCAGGGAGGCCCCAGTCAGCCCGTGGCCCTGGCCCACCAGGCCATGGTCACGTATTCACGTAGACTACATGGGCCTATTCATGGGAAAAATGTTCCTCATTGTTGTCGATGCATACTCAAAATGGATCGAGTGCATCATATTGAATTCGTGCACGACATCCACCATCGTGGAGAGTCTGCGTACGGTCTTTGCGACCCATGGCTTGCCGGACATCCTGGTTAGCGACAACAGCCCGTGTTTCAAGCGCTATGAATTCCAGGAGTTTATGTCAGGTAATGGTATCAAACATGTCAGGACAGCACCGTTCAAGCCGGCTTCCAATGGACAGGCGGAACGTGCAGTTCAAATCATAAAACAGGGCATGCTCCAGATTCAAGGACCCTCCCTTCAGTACCGCCTATCGCGCCTCCTACTGGCCTATAGATCTCGGTCACATTCGCTCACGGGAGTCCCGCCCGCGGAACTACTCATGAAACGGACGCTTAAAATGCGGCTGTCCCTCATTCATCCAGCCCTGTCAGACATTGTTGAGGGCAAGCGCCAGTCCCAAAGCGCGTGCCATGATCGCAACTCAGTGGGGAGATGCATAGAAATCGATGACCCTGTATTCGTTCTCAATCATGCTTTGGGACCCAAGTGGCTTGAGGGTACTGTAACTGGCAAAGAGGGGAATAGGGTCACAGTGGTCAGACTTAACAATGGGCAGATATGCCACAAACATCTGGACCAAGTAAAGAAAAGATTCAGCATGGACACTGAGGAACTTGAGGAAGATCATGAGATGTCAACCACACCACTGCCAGAGAATGAGCAACAAGGACATTCACCAGCATGCACAGTCCCTGCGGCCAGCCCGGACAGGCCGGAATCACCTCAGGCGACAGAGACGCATGCCAAGGCTCAACAACCAGAGCCCCAACTGCGGCGCTCCACGAGAGAGCGTCGACCACCGGAAAGACTCAATCTTTGACCCATAAACGTTGGGGGAGGTGATGTCATATTTGTAACCTTCACAAAACTGTAACCCTTATGTAACAACACTGTACACTGTATACAACTGAGTAATGCACACCTTGACCACAGGAGGTGAACTTGTGGGAGACACTTCTCACCTGGTCATCCAGGTATATAAAGGGAGGTCCCACACAGGGTCAGCACTTCTTGGTCCTGGGAATAAAGGTTCAGGTCACGTAGTGACTTTGCAGTATATGCCTCGTGTGATTCTACAGTAAGGTGTAAGGACACCACACTTACCATCGTATCTGCGCCAGCTAACAAGAGGTTATCCAGACTAATCCCATTTACCAGCTCTAGGTCCGTAACCCTGCAGGTTACGACACTTTAAGTGCCCATCCAAGTACCTTTTAAATGTGGTGAGGGTTTCTGCATCCATCACCCTTCCAGGCAGTGAGTTCCAGACCCCCACACCCCTCTGCATGAGGAAGCCTCCCCTCAAATCCCCTCTGAACCTTCCACCAACCACCTTACCACTATGCCCCCTCATAATTGACCCCTCCACCAAGGGAAATAGGCCCTTGCTATCCACTATATCTAGGCCCCTTAAAATTTTGTACACCTCAATGAGGTCTCCTCTCAGCCTCCTCTGTTCCAATGAGAACAAATCCAGCCTATCCAATCTTTTTTTATTTCAAAATACATACTTTATTCATATAAAAATTTGCACGATACATTGGAAGGCAGTTCAGTACATTTGGATGCGATCAGCAATTCCATACAATACATTTGGATGATGACGGCAATTCCGTTCAATACATTTGCTTGCTTTACATTCAAGGGTACAATTCAGTACAATCCAGGATACATTGTAATACAGTCATCAAATTACATTACATGTGGCACTATACAGTACACGGAACAGGTGAGGGTACAGTTACATTTCTTTACAACATATATTACTTAACAGTTGCAGAACTTGCATTATACATGGCACTACATAGGTGTTTTCAGATCATGGTGCTCTATGTATACAAAGGTTTACAAGTACAGCCTGAGGGAAGTTTTACACTGATTCCAGCCCCTGGATTTACCGTGGCGGAAGGGCCTTAAACTGTGGTTCTTCCCCACCGTGCCTATGCGGCGTCTGCACCAATATTTAGTGCGTCCCTCAGCATGTACTCCTGAATCTTGGATTGCGCTAGTCTGCAACACGCAGGCGTGGATGTCTCCTTGCTCTGGAAGACCAGCAAATTTCGGCAAAACCAAAGTGCGTCTTTCACCGAGTTGATGGCCCTCCAGCAGCAGATGATGTCTGTCTTGGCGTGTGTCCCTGGGAACAGTCCGTAGAGCACAGGGTCCTGTGTTACGGAGCTGCTTGGGATGAACCTTGACAGCAACACTGCATCTCCTTCCAGACCTGCCTTGCAAAGGGGCAGTCCCAAAGGAGATGGATGACAGTCTTGTCCGCACCACAGCCAACTCGGGGGCAGAGTGCCGTGTCTCTGAAACCCCGGCTGTGCATGAAGGATCTGACGGGTAGGGCCCTTCTCACCGCCAACCAAGCTACGTCTTGGTGCTTGTGTGAAAGTTCTGGCGATGAGACATTCTGCCAAATGAGTTCGACAGAGAGCTCAGGGAACCATCCGACAGGATCCATCATCGCCTTCTTCTGTAGGGCGTCCAGGACCTTGCGTGCCGACCACTGCTTTATGGCCTTGTGGTCAAAGGTGTTTTTCTTGAAAAACTTTTCCACGAAGGACAGGTGCTGAGGCATGGTCCAACTGTTCGGAGCGTTCTGCAGCAGCCTGGCCAGACCCATCCTTCGCAACACCGGGGACAGATAGAATCTCAGCACGTACTGATATTGGTGTTTGCGTACAAAGGGTCTTTGCACAGCTTGGTGCAGCCGCACACAAAGGTGGCCATCAGGATGAAGGCCACGTTCGGAACGTCCTTTGCCCCCCTTGTCCAGAGATTTGTACATCGTGTCTCTGCGAGCACGGTCCATTTTCGATCTCCAGACGAAGTGGAAGACAGCTCAGGTGACGACCACGGCACAGGAGCTGGGAATGGGCCAGACCTGCGCCATGTACAACAAGAGTGAGAGCACCTCACTCCTGATAACCAGGTTCCCAGCCTATCCAATCGATCCTCATAACTAAGATTTTGCATTCCAGGCAGCATCCTAGTAAATCTCCTCTGCATCCTCTCCAGTGCAATCACGTCCTTCCTATAAAACGACGACCATAACTGCATGAAGTACTCCAGCTGTGGCCTAACCAAAGTATTGTTCAATTTAAGCATAACCTCCCTGCTCTTGTATGCTGTGCCTCGGCCAATAAAGAAAGCATTCCGTATGCCTTCTTAACCACCTTATCCACCTGGCCTGTTACTTTCAAGGATCTGTGGACAAGTACTCCAAGGTCCCTTTGTTCATCTACACTTCTAATTGGCCTACCGTTTAATGTGTATCCCCTTTCCTTATCAGTCCTCCCCAAGTGCATTACCTCAAACTTTTCTGAATTAAATTCCATTTGCCACTGTTCTGTCCACCTGACCAATAGATTGAAATCTTCCTGCAGCCCATGACTTTCCTCTTCATTATCAACCACACAGCCAATTTTAGTGTCATCTGCTAACTTCTTAATCATACTCCCTATATTCAAATCTCGATCACTGATTATATACCACAAAAAGCAAGGGACCCAGTACTGAGCCCTGCGGAACCCCAGTGAAAACATCCTTCCAGTCACAAAAACAATTATCCTTTGCTTCCAAACTCTAAGTCAATTTTGGATCCAACTTGCCACTTTGGCCTGGATCCCATGGGCTTTAACCTTTGTGACCAGTCTACCAAGTGGGACCTTATCAAAAGCTTTGCTAAAGTCCGGACGGTCTGAACCCGGGCAGGACCAGAACCAATGTCCTAGGAGGAGTGTTTGCTAGTGCTGTTGGGGAGGGGTTAAACTAATATGGCAGGGGGATGGGAACCTATGCAAGGAGAGAGAGGGAAGTAAAATAGAGGCAGAAGCAAAAGGTAGAAAGAAAAAAAGTAAAAGTGGAGGGCAGAGAAATCCAAGGCAAAAATCAAAAAGGGTCACATTGCAGCAAAATTCTAAAAGGGCAAAGTGTGTTAAAAAGACAAGCCAGAAGGCTCTGTGCCTCAATGCAAGGAGTATTCATAATAAGGTGGATGAATTAACTGCACAGGCAGCAATTAATGAATATGATATAATTGGCATCACGGAGACATGGCTCCAGGGTGACCAAGGCTGGGAACTCAACATCCAGGGGTATTCAACATTCAGGAAGGATAGACAGAATGGAAAAGGAGGTGGGGTAGCGTTGCTGGTTAAAGAGGAAATTAACACAATAGTAAAGAAGGATATTAGCTTAGATGATGTGGAATCTGTATGGGTAAAGTTGCGGAATACCAAAGGGTAGAAAATGCTAGTGGGAGTTGTGTACATACCACCAAACAGTAGTAGTGAGGTTGGGGACAGCATCAAACAAGAAATTAGGGATGCGTGCAATAAAGGTACAGCAGTTATCATGCGCAACTTTAATCTACATATAGATTGGGCTAACCAAACTGGTAGCAATACGATGGAGGAGGATTTCCTGGAGTGTATTCGGGATGGTTTTCTGGACCAATATGTCGAGGAACCAACTATAGGGCTGGCCATCCTAGACTGGATGATGTGTAATGAGAAAGGACTAATTAGCAATCCTGCTGTGCGAGGCCTCTTGGGGAAGAGTGACCATAATATGGTAGAATTCTTTATTAAGCTGGAGAGTGACACAGTTAATTCAGAGACTAGGGCCCTGAACTGAAGGAAAGGTAACTTCAATGGTATGAGACGTGAATTGGCTAGAATAGACTGGCAAATGATACTTAGAGGGTTGATAGTGGATAGGCAATGGCAAACATTTAAAGATCAAATGGATGAACTTCAACAATTGTACATCCCTGTCTGGAGTAATAATAAAATGGGGAAGGTGGCTCAACCATGGCTAACAAGGGATATTAAGGATAGTGTTAAATCCAAGGAAGAAGCATATAAATTGGCCAGAAAAAGCAGTAAACCTGATGACTGGGAGAAATTTAGAATTCAGCAGAGCAGGACAAAGGGTTTAATTAGGAGGGGGGAGATAGAGTATGAGAGGAAGCTTGCCGGGAACATAAAAACTGACTGCAAAAGCTTCTATAGATATGTGAAGAGAAAAAGATTAGTGAAGACAAAGGTAGGTCCCTTGCAGTTAGATTCAGGTGAATTTATCATGGGGAACAAAGAAATGGCAGATCAGTTGAACAAATACTTTGGTTCTGTCTTTTTGAAGGAAAACACAAATAACCTCCCGGAAGTACTAGGGGACCGAGGGTCTAGTGAGAAGGAGGAACTGTAGGGTATCCTTATTCAGCGGGAAATTGTGTTAGGGAAATTGATGGGATTGAAGGCCGATAAATCCCCGGGGCTGGATAGTCTGCATCCCAGAGTACTTAAGGAAGTGGCCCTAGAAATAGTGGATGCATTGGTGATCATTTTCCAACAGTCTATCAACTCTGGATCAGTTCCTATGGACTGAAGGGTAGCTAATGTAACACCACTTTTTAAAAAAAGGAGGGAGAGAGAAAACAGGAAATTATAGACTGGTTAGCCTGACATCAGTAGTGGGGAAAATGTTGGAATCAATTATTAAAGAAGAAATAACAGCGCATTTGGAAAGCAATGACAGGATCGGTCCAAGTCAGCATGGATTTATGAAAGGGAAATTAAGCTTGACAAATCTCCTGGAATTTTTTGAGGATGTATCTCATAGAGTGGACAAGGGAGAACCAGTAGATGTGGTGTATTTGGACTTTCAAAAGGCTTTTCACAAGGTCCCACACAAGAGATTAGTGTGCAAAATTAAAGCACATGGTATTGGGGGTAATGTACTGACATGGATAGAGAACTGGTTGGCAGACAGGAAGCAGAGAGTTGGGATAAACGGGTCCTTTTCAGAATGGCAGGCAGTAACTAGTGGGGTGCCGCAGGGCTCAGTGCTGGGACCCCAGCTATTTACAATATACATTAATGATTTAGATGAAGGAATTGAGTGTAATATCTCTAAGTTTGCAGATGACATTAAACTGGGTGGCGGTGTGAGCTGTGAGGAGGATGCTAAGAGGCTGCAGGGTGACGGGACAGGTTAGGTGAGTGGGCAAATGCATGGCAGATGCAGTATAATATGGATAAATGTGAGGCTATCCACTCTGGTGGCAAAAACACGAAGGCAGAATATTATCTGAATGGCTGCAGATTAGGAAAAAGGGAGGTGCAACGAGACCTGGGTGTCATGGTTCATCAGTCATTGAACGTTGGCATGCAGGTACAGCAGGCGGTGAAGAAGGCAAATGGCATGTTGGCCTTCATAGCTAGGGGATTTGAGTATAGGAGCAAAGAGGTCTTACTGCAGTTGTCCAGGGCCTTGGTGAGGTCTCACCTGGAATATTGTGTTCAGTTTGGTCTCCTAATCTGAGGAAGGACGTTCTTGCTATTGAGGGAGTGCTGCGAAGGTTCACCAGACTGATTCCCGGGATGGCTGGACTGACATATGAGGAGAGATTGGATCGACTGGGCCTGTATTCACTGGAGTTTAGAAGGATGAGAGGGGATCTCATAGAAACATATAAAATTCTGATGGGACTGGACAGGTTAGATGCGGGAAGAATGTTCCCGATGTTGGGGAAGTCCAGAACCAGGGGACACAGTCTAAGGATAAGGTGTAAGCCATTTAGGACTGAAATGAGGAGAAACTTCTTCACTCAGAGAGTTGTTAACCTATGGAATTCCCTACCGCAGAGAGTTGTTGATGCGAGTTGGTTGGACAAACACAAAGCAGCGTTTTCCTTCACCTCCCCCCCAGACACAGATTTGTGCACCAGATATCCTCACCTCATCGGCCGAAATTCGCAGTGTGTATATCGCAATGGCAATCGAACGTGGAATGTATCACAATCCTATCTCAACCTCCCTCCACCCAGAGGGGAAGTACTGAGGAAGTGCCGCACTGTCGGAGGGGCAGTACTGAGGGAGTGCCACACTGTCGGAGGAGCAGTACTGAGGGAGCTCCGCACTGTCGGAGGTATCTGGGCAACGCAGTAAGGAGAAGGAGCGGGGCCCCTACTCCTGCCCCCTTTCCAGAGTCTGTCGCTGGCAGGGTGTGGTGAGGGAGGTGAAATCGAGCTCCGCTGTGCTGCCTTCCATTGCTGAATAGCCTCCCATGGTCTCCCACTGATCGGGCTCACACACAAAGGCCCTGAGGGGGTGGCGGTCCACAAGGAGCGGGACAGTGTACGAGTCATGCCTTCAGCACTGAAGGGTTCCACTGCGAAACACAACTAAAGAAACACATTTCGCTCAATGTTCCATCCCACAGACCCTTCATCCAAGGAAAGCTTCCGCATTAATTGCAACAGTGCTTTTAGGACCCAGGGGAATATAAATAGCAAAGCAAGAGCTGTCCGCACAGATTTACAAACAGCTTCTTCCATTCACCACTTAATTCATTCCAGATGTGCGTCCAGCCGAACAGAGAGAGGCCAATTAACCCTTTCCACACTCGGCCTTGACTCCGAGAAAGAAAGATTTGCATTTCTATAGCGCCTTTCATGACCACCCGACCTCCCAAAGCACTTTATAGCCAATGAAGTACTTTATGAAATATAGTATCTGTTGTAATGTGGGAAATGCGACAGTCAATTTGCGCACAACAAGCTCTCACAAACAGCAATGTGATAATGACCAGATAATCCGTTTTAGTGATGTTGCTTGAGGAATAAATATTGGCCCCAGGACACGGGGGATAAGTCCCCTGCTCTTCTTTGAAATAATGCCATGGGATCTGAAGGCCACCTGAGAGAATAGATGTGGCATCGGTTTACCATCTCATCCGAAAGACGCCACCTCCGACAATACCGCGCTCCCTCAGTACTGCCCCTCCGACAGTGCAGCACTCCCTCAGTACTGTCCCTCCGACAATGCAGCTCTCCCTCAGTACTGCCCCTCTGACAGTGCAGCGCTCCCTCAGTACTGCCCCTCCGACAGTGCGGCGCTCCCTCAGTATTGCCCCTCCGACAGTGCTGCACTTCCTCAGTACTGCCCCTCTGACAATGCAGCACTCCCTCAGTACTGCCCCTCTGACAATGCAGCACTCCCTCAGTACTGCCCCTCTGACAATGCAGCACTCCCTCAGTACTGCCCCTCTGACAATGCAGCACTCCCTCAGTACTGCCCCTCTGACAGTGCAGCACTCCCTCAGTACTGTCCCTCCGACAATGCAGCTCTCCCTCAGTACTGCCCCTCTGACAGTGCAGCGCTCCCTCAGTACTGCCCCTCCGACAGTGCGGCGCTCCCTCAGTATTGCCCCTCCGACAGTGCTGCACTTCCTCAGTACTGCCCCTCTGACAATGCAGCACTCCCTCAGTACTGCCCCTCTGACAATGCAGCACTCCCTCAGTACTGCCCCTCTGACAATGCAGCACTCCCTCAGTACTGCCCCTCTGACAATGCAGCACTCCCTCAGTACTGCCCCTCTGACAATGCAGCACTCCCTCAGTACTACCCCCCCGGCAGTGACCTTGATTATGAGCTGAAGTTTCTAGAGTGTGGCTGGAGTTGAGTTTTCCTCAAACTTCTATCTCTAAAACACCATCTCGTGGTTTGGCAGGGGGTGGGATATGGAGGTGGGCGGGGGTGGGGGCAGTGCAGGGGATGTGGGTGTACCTGAAGACAGAGGGTTAATCTGTTGAAGCGTATTCCAGATTCTGTGAAGCCATCTGTCAAAGATCACAGGAGCAAGCTGTGGAAAACACATTCAGAGGAAAAAGTCAGAGTCAAGAACAATTCCAATCAAATCACAGAAATCCAAATGTCCCAAATCACTTCCCATTCAACCGGACATCCCTGTTAAACAGAACTCCAGGAGCTGACAGTCTGACGCTCGGCAACACTTAGCTCCAAGAGCTTAATCACTTTCCCACTGTTGTACAATGAATGTTTCAATCATCAAGGTCAGGGAAGCTAAACTTAGTGTAGAGGGAGCTTTACTCTGTATCTAACCCGTGCTATACCTGCCCTGGGAGTGTTTGATGGGACAGCGTGGAAGGAGCTTTTCTCTGTATCTAACCCGTGCTGTACCTGCCCTGGGAGTGTTTGATGGGACAGTGTAGAAGGAGCTTTACTCTGTATCTAACCCCGTGCTGTATCTGCCCTGGGAGTGTTTGATGGGACAGTGTAGAAGGAGCTTTACTCTGTATCTAACCCATGCTGTATCTGCCCTGGGAGTGTTTGATGGGACAGTGTAGAGGGAGCTTTACTCTGTATCTAACCCGTGCTATACCTGCCCTGGAAGTGTTTGATGGGGCAATGTAGAGGGAGCTTTTCTCTGTCTCTAACCTGTGCTGTACCTGCCCTGGGAGTGTTTGGGACAGTATAGAACATAAGAACATAAGAAATAGGAGCAGGAGTAGGCCACCTGCCTCTCGAGCCTGCTCCGTGATTTAATCAGATCATGGCTGATCTGAACTTGGGCTCAGCTCCTCTTTCCTGCCTGCTCCCCATGACCCTTTATTTCCTTATCGCTCAAAAATCTGTCTATCTCCGCCTTAAATATATTCAATGACCCAGCCTCCACAGCTCTCTGGAGCAGAGAACTCCACAGATTTACAACCTTCTGAGAGAAGAAATTCCTCCTCATCTCACTTTTAAATGGGCGGCCCCTTATTCTGAGACTCTGTCCCCTAGTTTTAGTTTCCCCTATGTGGAAATATTCTCTCCACCTTGTCGAGCCCCCTCATTATCTTATATGTTTCAATAACATCACCTCTCATTCTTCTGAACTCCAATGAGTATCGGCCCAACCTACTCAACCTATCTTCATAAGTCAACCGTCTCATCTGCGGCATCAACCTTGTGAACCTTCTCTGAACAGCCTCCAATGCAAGTATATCCTTCATTACATACGGAGACCAAAACTGTATGCAGTACTCTAGATGTGGCCTCACCAATACCCTGTACAGTTGTAGCAGGACTTCTCTGCTTTTATACTCCATCCCCTTTGCAATAAAGGTAAACATTCCATTTGCTTTCCTGATTACTTGCTGTACCTGCATACTAATTTTTTATGTTTCATACACAAGGACCCCCAGCCCAGGTCACTCTGTACTGCAGCACTTTGCAATTTTTCTCCATTTAAATTATAATTTGCTTTTCTATTATTTCTGCCAAAGTGGATAACCTCACATTTTCCCACATTATACTCCATCTGCCAAATTTTTGCCCACTCACTTAGCCTGTCTATATCCCTTTGCAGATTTTTTGTGTCCTCCTCACAATTTGCTTTCCCACCCATCTTTGTATCATTAGCAAACTTGGCTACATTACACTCGGTCCCTTCATCCAAGTCATTAATATAGATTGTAAATAGTTGAGGACCCAGCACTGATCCCTGCGGCACCCCATTAGTTACTGTTTACCAACCGGAAAATGATCCATTCATCCTGACTCTCCGTTTTCTGTTAGTTAGCCAATCCTCTATCCATGCTAATATATTATCCCTAACCCCGTGAACTTTTATCTTGTGCAGTAACTGTTTATGTGGCACATTATCGAATGCCTTCTGGAAATCCAAATACACCACATCCACTGGTTTCCCCTTATCCAACCTGCTCATTACATCCACAAAGGAATCCAGCAAATTTTTCAAACATGATTTCCCTTTCATAAAACCATACTGGCTCTGCTTGATTGAATTATGCTTTTCAAAATGTCCCGTTACTGCTTCCTTAATAATGGACTTGTTGCGGTAAAAAGAAGACTTCTCTTCTTCCAGGTGGATCCCCTGAAATAAGGGCTCAGCACCTGCCCGTATTGCGACCATGGAATCACTCAGACGAAACCTCGGTTCAACCGATCTTTATTCAAGCATATGCAGGGGAAGAGCTCCGATGAACCTTCGAAGATCAATGGTTTCACCCACAGTTGTATAGTTTCCGAGGTGTGCAGCCCTCCTGCAAAACCTTCTATGACCACCGGTTGGTTTACAGCTGATTTACGAAGCTACATTGATTTGTTAACCCTTATCAGAATGCTGAGTGGTTTCGCAACCTCTCCATCTCATGGGCCGATCTCAGCCTTTTGGAACATGTTGTTCTACAGTCTTAACCTTGCTCTGGCGTTTCCAGTTTGGTCTGCAGTTTTTAAAGATAAACTCACAAGCAAAGCTATTCCCATTAACCTGATTCTAACATTCTGTACTAAAGTTCAACACATCAAGCTTTGCTTCTTAGCCTTTCTCCATTTTAAAACCCATTTTATATCATTTGTAAGCCAGTTTTATAAGCGACCTTTACATATATAAGTGAGTTTTATATACAATCTGTTAATAGGCGATATTACAATCCCTACTTTGAGGTGGAGGAACTCCCAACTCCTCACAACCTCCTAATACTGATAAGCCCTTTAACTTGGACCATTTTATGTGTCCGATCAATTCACTACCTTCAGTATCCATTTTAGTGACCACCAGTCTGTCTACTTCCACTTTGGTGACAATACTTTATCCCCTTACAATACTTTATCCCCTTACATAGTACAAAACCTATTATATTTAAATGCCTGGTTACACATCTGGCCTTTGGGACCCAAGCATTACTGTTTCTCCACATCTCGCAGGCATGAGTCCTGTTTTTATCCAAGGTCCAATTGGTAAATACATCAAGTGTTATCCAATCCGGCACCTTTCCATATTGGAGTTGCTCTAGGTTATGTTGTATACTACTGAGTAACCATGGTCCGTACCCTGTGCAAACTATTTCTGTCTGTATGGTTCTACTCAAGTTTCTTTCCGCTCTGTTTATCAAATTTATAGTTCTAGCGTGGTCTCACAACATGTAGACTACTTGTAACAATTCCCTCTCCGCGCCACTATCCAGTTGTGCCTATACCCTTTCATTATCCTCATCCCTATCCAACAATCCCTGTAAGGTTCGGGTTAGAGCATTCACCCGATCATCTATCGTGTGCAGGTCTATAGTGTTTACCGTCGCAACTCCTGCCATGTATCCCGTGCCTACCATTCCTCTTTATCCCCAGTCCCATTTTTGTTTTTTGCCTGACCCTCTTTCCACATTAACCTTCATGGTTTTTGATTCAGGGCCTTCAAGTGCTCGCGGGGTCATGTTTTTATACAGTCTTATAGGGCTAGACTTTCCACTTCACATCGCCCATCTAAGGCCCATCTATCACCCAAAACGGACCTCTATCGCCCATTTTGAGCAAAAAGTGGAAACTAGGTCCAAAACATCGCCGGAAAAATAGGCCCCCAAGTTTCCACTTTGATCGCCGAGATGATCGCCCAAATGATCGCCCACACAAGGTCCATCCCAAGTTTCGGCACCTATCATGCACTTCGCTGGGCCGATGCAAGGCCCAAAAGAGTGCTGAAAAATAGATGGAAATGGGCACTATGGACACCATTTTGAACTTTGGAGGAAAGGTGGAGAATTAGTTGTGAGTCATTTAGAGAGTAAAATTGAAGAAAATTGTACTCAGAAATTTGGGACAGGGAATATAAATAGGTATTATCAACTTATTTATGATAAATAGATCTCATATATTGGAATTATTTTTTAAATAGCTTTTACATAGTGAAGTTATTTAATGTTATTGTTGGGGCCTATCAAACGTACTGGTATACAGCTTAGAGAGTACAGAGAGGGCAGACTAAGTGATTAGGGAGTATAGAGTACAGAGATTATTAAAATTAGTGAAAGTAATTATTGATAGTGATTATGGGGCCTATGCTTTCTCTGCCTTTAATTGCAACTGCTCACACACTGGTTACTGAAAGGATCAATCGAAGAGGTGGCACAGTAACATGTAGACGGAGATGAAGACAGAGGAGGAGACCGTACAGCCAACAAAGATACTTGGAGAAGCAATCCTACCTGAACTTGTCTGAAAATGCTTGTCTTAGGAGGCTGCGATTCTAGAAGGAGGTCATCGATGAGATATGTCAACTCGTCAAGGAGATCTGCAGCCTTCCAGCACCATCAGAACCGCACTGTCCGTTGAGGTGAAGGTTACAGCTGCCCTAGCCTTTTACGCATCGGGATCCTTTCAGGCTTCAGCTGGCAACATCTGCCATATCTCTCAGCACGCTACACACTGCTGCATTCGACAAGTGACTGAAGCCCTTTACATTCGCAGGATGGACTTCATAAGCTTCCCAATGACCAGGGAGGCACAGACCGAGAGGGCTTTGGGTTTCTCGAGAATAGCAGACTTCCCCAAGGTGCAGGGAGCACCCTTAAAGAACGTGGAGGTGTTTCATAACAGAAAGGGGTTCCACTCACTAAATGTGCAGCTTGTTATCGACCACAATCAAACAATTATGACAGTAAATGCTACATTTCCTGGCAGCATCCATGATGTGCACATCCTACGTGAGAGTGCTATCCCTGACCTGTTTGCCAATCAGCCAGAAGGTCACGGTTGGATGCTGGGGGATAAATGATATGGCCTTGTCAGTTGGCTCATGACCCCTCTGCGTAATCCTGTCACTGAAGCACAGAGACGGTATAATAAAAGTCACATAGCGACTCGCAACATCGTTGAAAAGACAATTGGAGTCCTAAAGCAGTGCTTCAGATGCCTGGATCATTCCGGAGGCAGCCTCCAGTACCACCCTGATCAGGTCGCAGAGTTTATTGTGGTGTGTTGCATGCTGCATAACCTAGCTATAAAGAGAGGACAACTAATGCCAGACCATGCTGCAGGTCCACCTCCAGAAGGAGATGAGACAGAAGAGGCTGCCGGCGAAGATGAAGAGGAGGAACAGGCGGGAGAGGACGCGGGCGAGGACATAGGGGAGCTTAATCAGCCTGGCGATCTAGCACCGGTACCACCTCACCTTTCCCGAAGATCAGTAGCCAGTGGCAGTTACACGGCCGCTAAGCTTTTGCGTCAGCAGCTCATTAATGAACGCTTCGCATGAACTATTATTGTTGATATTCAAACGTTCAATTACAGTTACGGTTAATCAAAAGTTTCATTTCCGTGGGGAAACAGAATAAACAAACAAATATGCATGAAAAACTGTACGTTGTAAAACTTATGTAACTAAGAGAGAAGGTACAAAAGTTGTAGAAACATTTTTTTTTATTAAGAAACAAAATTTTTTTTTAAACTAATGAACAACACCCTCCCTCCAACACCCCCACCTCCCGCACCAACCCATCCTTCCCTCAAAATCCCCAAAACATTAGAAGAAGAAATTGAACATTTAAGTTTTAAAGAACAAGTGGCCATTTAAGTAATGATAACAAGTGACCATTTCAGCCATGATAACAGGTGACCATTTCAGCCATGATAACAAGTGACCATTTCAGCCATGATAACAAGTGACCATTTCAGTCATGATAACAGGTGACCATTTCAGTCATGATAACAAGTGACCATTTCAGCCATGATAACAGGTGACCATTTCAGTCATGATAACAGGTGACCATTTCAGTCATGATAACAAGTGACCATTTCAGCCATGATAACAAGTGACCATTTCAGAAAGAATGGAAAGTGAACAGTTAAGTAATGATAACAAGTGAACATTTAAGTATTGAATACAAGTGCCCAATTTAGTAACAATAACAAGAGAATAATAAAGTGATAATAACAAGTGAACATTTTAGAAACAAGTGAACTATTGAGAAGCACTCCCCCCTCCCTACCTGTGACCACGTTTCCCTCCAGATCCTGTCCCACCCCGCGTTCGCACCCCACCCGCCCGTTTTGGTCTCCGCAGACCGACACCAAGACGTCGTGCAGAGTGGGACGGCAAGACTTCCTGCCGTGGTGGAGGTAACGGAGCGGAAGCAGAAGCCTCAGGCTCTACTTCCGAGTCAGGAGGAACTGTGTCCTCCGTACTCGCTTGTGTGCGTGGGGTCTCGCTGCGAGTGGACACGACACCTTGGGGTGCAGCGCCGTGTCCAGCCAGCAACGCGTGCCGTAGGGCATTTGTTGCAGCTGTCTCTCCCTGATCGCCTCCAACATCTCCCGAGCAGTCTGTGACTGCTCAGAAGTCCAGCTGGAGAAGTGTGAGCAGAACTCGCTCCAGGTTATGGAGAACTGGCTCCAATTGTCTGAGAAACCCGCGAACCCCTGGATAAGGTCACGACCGATCACGACCGTCTCCCTGCACAGGGAAAGTAAGCTCTCCGTCTGGTCCTCCATGGCAGGTGGGTCCATATCACGCTGACCAGATCGCCGTAGGGTCAGCGTCTGCAATGTCATGCGCCTTGGCGTCACCACCTGCACACCGCTTGGTCCCGGTGCCTCATCTGTCTTAAAAGAGATGGCCACAGGTTGTCCCCCCCCCCCCACAAAAAAAATCTCCTGTTCTTCCTCGTCCTCCTCCTTCTGCTCACGCACAGCCGCAGCAGGAGTCTGCACTGGCTCCTCCTCTGGCTCTTCCTCCTGGGAGTTTCCTGATTGGTCAGTGGACGTGTCCGTTGACTCCATCAATACTTGAAGACCTTTGAAAGACAAATGGAAGTTATAATCAACGTTTAACAATGCAAATCAATTCATCTCAATTAAGAACTCAAAACATTACCATTAGCCCATATGCACCAGACCTAACATGACCTCATTTGAAGATCAATAGTACATCTCAATAGTATAATTCAATTATATATCAAATTAAAGTATCATTGCATAGGATTACCCGCGTAACAAATATTTACTATTGATTCACACATTGCACAATACACAGTTCCCATTACTCACGTGGCTCTAGGGTGGGTTCGGCCACACCACGGGTTGTGACCAAACGGCTTTCTGGCCCCACCAAGGCCACTGCAAGCTCCTCGTAAGCGGTGAGCGACTGCAGCGTGGCACAGCCCCCGCCCGTCCTGCATTGCTCTCGCTAGTTGATGGATATCTTCTTCTGTAATAGATAAGGTAACAATGCACGGCCTAAGCAGATGGATTTGGCAATAAACATTTAGGACTGACTGATTTAGAAGTTCAATTTCAAGTTTGCAATACATTGCATAGGAATAAGATATTTCATTCTATAACATTCAAATTTATGTTGCGGTGCATAAATGTAATCATAATTTAATCCTAATTTAGTTACTTGGTCATGCTTAAAGATTACGATATAACATTGCAGATTCTAATTAGATTTTCCATACAACATTAAATAATAAATATGGAAGATTTCAAATTTAAATTTCAACTTACTCTTGCAGCCGCCAGTAGACTTTTGCGGCACTGATCCGGTGTCCAGGCTTCATTAGATGCCTAAATCCTCCGATATGCACGGGGTGGAGGTTTCCCATGCCCACCCTGTATCAGATCCTCCCGCCCCGCACTGACACTGTTCACTAGGGCCTCATTGGCCTCCTCGCTGAAGGGCTTGGCCCTTCGCTTTCCTGCAGCTCCCTCCATTCTTTAAATTTATCTGTTTTTAGAGTTGCTCAAAATACCTGCTTCCTTTCTTCTCTCTCTCTCTCTCTCTCTCCCTCCCAGACCCACACAGAGCTTCTGAGCATGTGTGAAGACCCTTGACCTCTCAAAACGCGGGAAGGAGCATCAACCTGAAAAAAAAATCAAACTACTCATGCGCAGTAATGCGTTGCTAAGGAAGCTTTTTTTTTTAATCACTTCTGTTTTCTTTGGGCGATCGCCCATTTGACATCGCTGGGCTACGGTCGAATGGAAAATCGCAAAAAAAAAAATGTGCCTTGAGCCGGCGATCAGCACGGGCGATACGTCACGCATCGCTGGAACAAGGCCCATTTTTTTCGGTCTTAGCCACCAAGTGGAAAGTTTAGCCCATAGTTTTTGACCCGCAGAATCTGGGGATGGTTATGTCCGTTAAGTTTAGGAATACTGTAATTATTCGCTGACGTACCCCAAAGTGTATCTTATCCTTGGTTTGCCTTATTTTCCACTCATCTGCACCACTCTTTCCTGGGGTTTTCAACGTTCCTGATTCTTTATCACAACTAATGTCACCCGAGTCCCTATAATACAGGCCTTGCTGTCCCTCAGCCTGTTGTCCTTGACCTGACGATGAGTTACCCTATGTTGTTCCCACGAGCACCAGAATCCTGCAACAAACAATATTTCCCAGTCATCACCGGTTAGTTAGTGACCATGTCTTTTCAACTGGGTCCAATGTTTCCACTTGCCGATACCCCAATAACTACACCGGTGCACGTGTCACTTACCATTTTGGTGAGAACCCGGGTATCTCTGGGTTAATCCTCACCATTACCTGACTACCTACTTGAGGTATTTGGACCTCCTGTTCTTTAGTGACATTCTCTGAGTCTTTTAAGTCATGGTCCTATGTACTCGCTTCCTGTAACCAAGACTTCTGGCAATCTCATAGCCCTTTTGGTCATTAATTCAAAGGGTGTCAGTCTTGTCATCCAACTAGGGGTTGCCCTTAATTTCATCAGTACTCGGGGAAACATGTCTACCCACCACCTTCCGGTCTCCTTCATTGCCTTGGCTAGCGCCGCTTTTAAGGTCCTATTCATTCATTCCACTAATCCGGAGGATTCCAGATGGTATGGGATATGGAATTTTTGCCTGATCCCTAGTAAAGCGAAGGCCTGTTTCAGCACCTTCCCTGTGAAGTGTGTACCTTGATCTGATCCAACTGTAGTGGCATTCCCCATCGGGATATTATTTCCTCTGCTAGGATCCTGGCCACTTACAGACTCCAGCATTTTCCCAAAGACAGATGTTAGGCTAACTGGTCTATAGATTCCTGCTTTTTGTCTGCCTTCTTTTTTAAATAGGGGCATTACATTTGCGATTTTTCAAACCACTGGGACCACCTCAGAATCCAGGGAATTTTGGTAGATTACAACCAATGCATCCACTATCTCTGCAGCCACCTCTCTCAAAACCCTAGGATGTAAGCCATCAGGTCCAGGGGACTTGTCTGCCTTTAGTCCCATTATTTTACCGAGTACAATTTCATTAGTGATAGTGATTGTATTAAGTTCCTCCCTCCCGATATCCCATTGATTATCCACTATTGGGATGTTTTTAATGTCTTCAACCGTGAAGACCGACACAAAATATTTGTTCAACGTCTCTGCCATTTCCTTGTTCTCCATTATTAATTCCCCAGTCTCATCCTTTAGGGGACCAACATTTACTTTAGCCACTCTTTTCCTTTTTATGTACCTGTAGAAACTCTTGCTATCTGTTTTTATATTTCATGCTAGTTTACTTTCATAATCTATCTTCCCTCTCTTTATCAATATTTTAGTTGTTCTTTGCTGGCTTTTAAAAGTTTCCCAATCTTCTGGCCTCCCACTAGTCTTGGCCACTTTGTATACCCTTGTTTTCAATTTGATACCATCCCTTATTTCCTTAGTTAGCCACGGATGGTTATCCTTTCTCTTACAGTCTTTCCTTTTCATTGGGATATATTTTTGTTGCGCGTTATGAAATATCTCCTTAAAAGTCTGCCACAGCTCATCAACCGTCCCACACTTTAATTTATTTTCCCAGTCCACTTTGGCCAACTCTGCCTTCATACCTTTGTAGTCTCATTTATTTAAGATTAGGACCCTGGTTTGAGAACCAACTGAATTTCAATTCCAACCATGTTATGGTCACTCATTGCTAGAGGATCCTTTATTACCAGATCTATGATAGCCTGCTCCCTGGTTGGTTCCGCAATGTACTGTTCAAGGAAACTATCCCGGATATACTCTATGAACTCTTCCTCAAGGCTACCCTTGCTAATTTACTTTGTCCAATCAATATGAAGGTTAAAATCGGCCATGATTATTGCCGTTCCTTTATTATAAGTCTCCATTATTTATTGATTTATACTCCATCCAACAATGTAGCTACTGTTAGGGGGCCTATAGACTACGCCTACCAGCGACTATTTCCACATATTATTCCTTATCTCCACAAAAAAGATTCAACATCTTGATCTTCTGAGCCAATATCATTTCTCACTAACGCACTGATCTCATCCTTTATTAACAGTGCTAGCCCCCCTTTTGCTTTCTGTCTGTCCTTCCGAATTGTCAAATACCCCATAATATTTAGTTCCCAGTCCTGGTCACCAATCAACCACGTCTCTGAAATGGCTATCAGATCATACCCATTTGTATCTATTTGTGCTGTCAACTCATCTATTTTGTTACGAACGCTACGTGTATTCAGATAAATATCTTGTAAATTTGTTTTTACCATTTCTTCTTGCTTTGACCCCACTTTATGATTCACCTTTATGTTTATACATTCTGTCCCTTCCTCTCACACTCTGGTTTTCATTTCCCCCAGTGCTACCCTGCTCTATTGCCTTCTCCTTATTCTTTGACTTTTTAAATTTTCGCTCACCTGAATCCTCCCCCCTGCTAATTAGTTTAAAGCCCTCTCTACAGCCCTAGTTATTTGATTCGCCAGGGCCCTAGTACCAGCACAGTCTAAGTGGAGCCAATGTATCTAACCCTGTATCTAATGCTGTACCTGCCCTGGGAGTGTTTGATGGGACAGTATAGAGGGAGCTTTACTCTGTAGCTAACCCCGTGCTGTACCTGCCCTGGGAGTGTTTGATGGGACAGTATAGAGGGAGCTTTACTCTGTATCTAACCCGTGCTGTACCTGCCCTGGGAGTGTTTGATGGGACAGTGTAGAGGGAGCTTTACTCTGTAGCTAACCCCGTGCTGTACCTGCCCTGGGAGTGTTTGATGGGACAGTGTAGAGGGAGCTTTACTCTGTATCTAACCCGTGCTGTACCTGCCCTGGGAGTGTTTGATGGGACAGTTGGAAAATTCAGCTATTCTGTAGTACTTCAACCAGCAGATTAATAAATAAATTGCGAAAATGAATGGAAGGAATTGTTTGGAGTTGGATATTTCCGTTCACAGTGGATTGAGTGTGCTTATTGCAGGGAGCAGTGTAACTGAGCCCGCCTGGATCACTGTGCTGGGTCACATACTGCTTTTGGGAGTGGAAGTTTGGAGAATGCTGCTATTGTTCCTGCGTCAGTCACACTCCGTGCCCAGGGCTGTCCCAGCGACTAACCATTCTGAAGAAATATTCACGTCCAGGTTCAAAAGGACCATCGCCTTTCCACGTCTGGCTCGACAACTCGATTTCGATCATCGATTTATTCCCAGTGTGGCAGCAATGTGTCAGCCGTGGTACTCTCACCGCTGAGTTTCAGGGTTTCACATTCAAGTCACACTTCAGCACATGTTCTAAGCTGACAGTCCCAATGCAGTACTGAGGGAGCGCCACACTGTCAGAGGGGCAATACTGAGGGAATGCTGCACTGTCAGGGGGGCAGTACTGAGGGAGTGCTGTACTGTCAGGGGGCAGTACTGAGGGAACGCCGCACTGTCGGAGGGGCAGTACTGAGGGAATGCTGTACTGTCAGGGGGGCAGTACTGAGGGAACGCCGCACTGTCGAAGGGACAGTACTGAGGGAGCGCCGCACAGTCGGAGGGGTAGTACTGAGGGAGCGATGCACTGTCGGAGGGGCAGTACTGAGGGAGGGCTGCACTGTTGGAGGGGCAGTACTGAGGGAGCGCCACACTGTCGGAAGGGTAGTACTGAGGGAGTGCCGCACTGTTGGAGGGGCAGTACTGAGGGAGAGCCGCACTGTTGGAGGGGCAATACTGAGGGAGTGCCGCACTGTCAGAGGGACAGTACTGAGGGAGTGCTGCACTGTTGGAGGGCAGTACTGAGGGAGCGCCGCACTGTTGGAGCTGCTGTCAGATGAGATGTTAGACTGAGGCACCGTCTGCCTTCACAAATGGATGTAAAAGGTCCCATGGCATTATTTTGTAGAAGGGCAGTGGAGTTCTCCCCGGTGTCACACTTCAAAATATCTCATTGGCTGTAAAGCACTTTCGGATGCCCTGAGGTTGTGAAAGATGCTATAGAAATGCAATTCTTTCTTTCTTTGGGGTAATGCCGCTGGCTTTGACCTGCTCTGTGACCTCTTCCCACTGTCTCCTGAGTGGAGATGCATGGAGTGCTTCCTGGCCCACTGGGCATGTCAGAGTGGGCAGGAAAGGGCCTGGGGGAGGGGAGGGGGAGTGGGATCCTTGGAGGAAGCACCATCAAAAGGCAGTATTGGTGAATGGCGTCAATGCCCCATAGTCCGATGACATGGCCATCAATGAAAGGGCTGCACAGACATTGGAAGGGAGATCACCAACACTGGTTGGACGCATTGCTGGAGGTGTCATCACATGGCCTCCTGCCTCCAACTGCCCCGCCCCCTCACTCTCGCCATTGGTCATCCGACCCGCCCAGTCTCAGGTGCCCCGCCCCCTCACTCCCTCCATTGGTCATTTGACACTACCATTCTCGCACGGCGCCGCCCCCGCACTACTGCCATTGGTCATTCGACCCGCCCATTCTCGCAAGGTCCCGCCACCTCACACCCGCCATTGGTTGTCCGACCCACCCATTCTCGGGTGCCCCGCACCAGCAGCCAATCGGAAAGCAAGCAGACGCTTCGTCACCTGATTGGATGATTCTGAAACTCAGTCAAACAGTCTTTTTTCCCCAGCTGCAATATTTTTATAACTAGCAAACAGAAATTATCAAAGAAGTACATTAAATCCATTTTATTTAATGCCCCTATGTTTTTTCTCCCAGGTTTGCTGGCGGCCGTGTCCTGGAGATAAATCCTGAATTCCCAGAGACCGCAGGGCACCCTGTGGTTCCAGCCGCTACGTGGAGACAGTCACAGGCTCTCTGAATACCAGTCCACCCGATCAGTCGTGCAAAACTCGTGTGTGGCAGACTGAGTTACGAACAGCCTGGGATGCACGGAGAGATGGGATAGACTGGCGGTGTGGTATGTAGTGCTGGTGGCCACCGCTTGCTCTGGGCCGGGTGTCAGCCATGGCTCAGTGGGCAACAAACTCGCGATTTGAGTCAGAAAGTTGTGGGTTCACGTCCCAGTCCAGGGATTGGAGCACATAAATCTAGGCTGACAGTCCCAGTGCAGTACTGAGGGAGCGCTGCACTGTCGGAGGTGCCGTCTTTCAGATGAGACATTAAACCGAGGCCCGGTCTGCTCTCTCAGGTCCCATGGCAGTATTTTGAAGAAGAGCGGGGGAGTTATCCCCGGTGTCCTGGGGCCAATATTTATCCCTCAATCAACATCACTAAAACAGATTATCTGGTCATTATCACATTGTTGTTTGTGGGAGCTTGCTGTGCGCAAATTGGCTGCTGCATTTCCCACATTACAACAGTGACTACATTTCAAAAAGTGCTTAATTGGCTGTAAAGCGCTTTGAGAAGTCCGGTGGTCATCAAAGGAGCTATAGAAATGTAAGTCTTTCTTTCCTTTGTGAAGGGAGGGTGTGTGGAGAGGTTGAGTCCTGGTTGTAAAGTGTATGGTTTCCACCCTCATTGCTCACTGGCTCACCTCAGATAGATCTTGTGTATGGAGAAAGAGTCAGACTGAACACTGTGAGCTCAAAGTAAAGTGTGACCGTAGTCTTTTATTGCCAGTCTCCAGAGTGCCTCTCCAACCTGTGAAGCCTCGTTAAATACCTGTGCTTCCAAGGGATTATGGGATCCCTTGGGACTCCAGGGGATGAGCCCTCTGGTGGCTGTAGAGAGCAAATACAAGTCCACATATATAACAACACTCGCCCCCCTCCAAAGTCAATAGTGTAACTATTTACAATGTGAGTCGATCTGGGGACCTTCCTGTCCTGGTTGATCATCTCGGTGTGAAAGCTGGTGTTGTTGAATCATTTGTTGGGCCCTCGCTGGGCTGCTGTGCAGCTGGCCTTGCTGGGCTGCCTGGTGTGTTCGGCCCTGCAGGGCTGCTGTGGATGATGGATTCTGCTTCGTGGTCAACCGTGGTGCCGGTTGCCACTGGTGTGTATGTTGGGGGATCAAAAAAGGTAGGGTCCAAGGTGGGTTGCTCAGGGTAGTCCGTGAATCTGAGTTTGATTTGGTCCAAGTGTTTCCGGTGAATGAGTCCATTTGAAAGTTTGACCCGAAACATCCCTGCTCCCGTCTTTGGCCACGACAGTGCCGGGAAGCCACTTGGGACCTTGTCCATAATTTAATACAAATACAGGATCATTGATTTCAATCTCGCGTGACACATTTGCGCTATCATGGTATGCACTTTGTTGAAGCCGCCTGCTCTCTACCTGTTCATGTAGATCAGGGTGAACTAACGAGAGCCTTGTCTTAAGTGCTCTTTTCATGAGGAGTTCAGCAGGTGGGATCCCAGTGAGTGAGTGGGGTCTCGTGCGGTAGGCTAAATAGTCGAGTCTGCAGTGAGCCTTCAGTTACCCTCTTCAAGCCTTGCTTGATGGTTTGCACTGCTCTCTCTGCCTGACCATTGGACGCTGGTTTAAACAGGTCAGACGTGACATAGAAACATAGAAACATATAAAATAGGTGCAGGAGTAGGCCATTTGGCCCTTCGAGCCTGCACCGCCATTCAATGAGTTCATGGCTGAACATGCAACTTCAGTACCCCATTCCTGCTTTCTCGCCATACCCCTTGATCCCCCTAGTAGTAAGGACTACATCTAACTCCTTTTATATATTTAGTGAATATATTTAGTGAATTCGCCTCAACAACTTTCTGTGGTAGAGAATTCCACAGGTTCACCACTCTCTGGGTGAAGAAGTTTCTCCTCATCTCGGTCCTAAATGGCTTACCCCTTATCCTTAGACTGTGACCCCATGAATTCTTTGAACTCAGCACTGGTAAAACATGGCCCGCTGTCGCTCACCAGGACATCGGGTAGGCCGTGTGTGGCAAACATGGCCCGCAGGCTTTCAGTAGTGGCAGCGGACGTGCTAGCCGACATTATCTCACATTCAATTCACTTGGAGTATGCGTCTACAACCACAAGGAACATTTCACCGAAAAGGTTACCGCCCCCAAGATGGGAGTCTGTGCGGGGAGGCAGAGGGAAGATGAGGGAAGACGGGGGCGGGGGATGGAGGGGAGAGTGGTGGAGGTGGGGGGGCGGAGAAACCCAGGGCGGGGGACAGGTGGGGCCACATTGCAGCGAAGGTCTGGGGGGGGCGAAGTGTGTTGGAGGGGCGGGCCTGGGGGCTCTGTGCCTCGGTGCGGGGACTGTTCAGAGTGGGGTGGACGGGTTGACTGCGCAGATGGCGGTTGGTGGATGTGGTGTGGTTGGCTTCGTGGGGGCGTGGCTCCGGGGTGGCCGGGGCTGGGGGCTCGACATCCGGGGGTGTTCGGCATTTGGGAAGGATTCTGATGGGATGAGGCGAGTTGGGTGCGGGGGGCGTGTTCCCGGTGTTGGGTGGGTCCAGAGCCGGGGGTGGGGGAGCACGGTGTTGGGATGGGGATGGGCTGTTTGGGGCTTGGATTGGGAGAGACTTCTTCACTTGGGGAGTTGTTGGTCTGTGGGGTTCCCTGCCACGGAAAGTTGTTGATGCCAGTTCATTGGATGTGTTCGGGAGGGAGTTGAATGTGGTCCTTGCGGCTGGGGGGGTCGGGGGGGTGTGGAGGGAGGGGGAGGTGCTGGGGTGGATGATCAGCCATGATCTTGTTGAATGGCGGTGCAGGCTCGAAGGGCCGAATGGCCTACTCCTGCACCTATTTTCTATGTTTATTTTCCATTAACGGGCCTGCATAGTCGATGTGTACCTTAGACCATGGTTTGGAGGGACAAGACCATAAGCTTAGCGGCGCCTTCCTGGGTAAATTGCTTAACTGCGAGCATGTATTACATCTGTGAACGCAGGACTCTAAGTTCACATCGATACCGGGCCACCACATGTGGGATCTGGCTATCGCTTTCATCATTACAATGCCTGGGTGGTCATTGATGAAGGTGTCTCTGCCCTTCTTGGGGACCACTGCTCGATTGCCCCACAGAAGGCAGTCTGCCTGTATAGACATTTCATCTTTGCGCCGCTGGAACGGCTTTATCTCTTCCTGCATTTCTACTGGGACACTGGACCAGCTCCCGTGAAGTACACAGCTTTTGACTAGAGATAATAAGGGGTCTTGGCTTGTCCAGGTTTTGCTCTGCCGGGCAGTGACGGGTGATTGCTCACTCTCAAATGCTTCCATAACCATGGCTAGATCTGCGGGCTGCACCATTTCTACCTCTGTGGTGGGCAATGGCAGCCTACTGAGAGCATCGGCGCAGTTTTCTGTGCCTGGCCTGTGGCGGATGGTGTAGTTGTATGCGGACAACGTGAGCGCCCATCTCTGGATGCGAGCCAATGCGTTGGTATTTATTCCTTTACTCTCGGAGAATAGGGATATAAGTGGTTTATGGTCAGTTTCCAATTCGAATTTTAGCCCAAACAGGTACTGATGCATTTTCTTTACCCCATAGACACACACTAACGCTTCTTTCTCAATCATGCTGTAGGCTCTCTCAGCCTTAGACAGACTCCTGGATGCATAAGCAACCGGTTGCAGTTTCCCGAAATCATTAGCTTGTTGCAATACACACCCGACGCCATATGATGACGCATCATATGCTAGTACCAAACGCTTACATGGATCATACAACACAAGCAATTTGTTTGAGCATAACAATTTTCTCGCTTTTACAAAGGTATTTTCTTAGCTTTTGCCCCAAACCCATTCGCCCCCTTTTCGTAGTAAGACATGTAGTGGTTCTAGCAGAGTGCTGAGACCCGGTAAGTTACCAAAGTAGCTCAGGAGTCCCAGAAACGACCGCAGCTCCGTCACGTTCTGTGGCCTCGGTGCGTTCTCGATTACCTCTGTCTTCACCTGATGCCGTCCGCCGCAATCCTCTTCCCAAGAACTCCACTTCAGGCGCCAGGAAAACGCACTTCGAGCGTTTTAACCTGAGCCCCACGCTGTTGAGTCGACTAAGAACCTCCTCCAGGTGCTGCAGATGCTCGACTGTGTTCTGACCTGTGACCAAGATGTCGTCCTGGAAGACCATGGTGTGTGGGACCGACTTCAGTAAGCTTTCCATGTTTCTCTGGAATATCACCGCCACCGATTGGATTCCAAACGGGCATCTGTTATAAACAAAAAGACCTTTGTGCGTGTTGATACAGGTGAGGGCTGTCATGTATTCAACTATCATTGTAACCATGTATAAGCTGACCTAAGTTGTACACCTTGAGAACATTGACCACAAGGGGCTGAACTTGTGGGAGACACTCCTAACCTGGACTTTCCGGTATAAAAGGGGTAGCTTCACCCACCTTCATCACTTGAGGTCTTGGTAATAAAGGTAACTGGTCACAGAGTGACCTTCTCTCAAATATGGGCCTCGTGTGCATTTATACTGTATAGTAAGGACATATCATTGGCGATGAGAAACTGGGATTTAAACCACGCGAGCATGGCCACTAGCAGCACAGAAGAGAGGTATTGTGTTGGTGATGATTGGGACGACTTTATTGAGAGTCTACAGCAAAGTTTTGTCACTAAAGAATGGTTGGGACAGGATTCAGCCGACAAACGCAGGGCTCACCTCCTGACAGTTTGTGGATCCAGAATGTACTCCCTGATGAAGGATCTTCTAGCGCCAGAGAAGCCGGCGGACAAGACGTTCGAAGAGCTCAGTATGTTGATCGGGGAACACCTTAAACCGGCGAGCAGCGTGCACATGGCGAGACACCGGTTTTACACGCACTGGCGGCGAGAAGGGCAAAGCGTTCCAGACTTCGTGGCAGATCTCCATCGACTGGCGAGCCTATGTAAGTTCCCAGATGCATGCAGAGCGGAGATGCTGCGAGACTTTTTTATTGAGGGTATCGGGCACGCTGGGGTTTTCAGGAAACTGATTGAGACCAAAGACTTGACCTTGGAAGCGGCGGCTCTGATAGCCCAGACAATTATCTCAGGGGAGAAAGAGACCAGAATGATGTTTGACAAAAATCTTGGCTCAAATGCGACAAACGACCAGGGAGTCAACATTGTTAACGCGACACACAGTTCTCTAGGCAGACAAGGGCAATCGGACATGCCCCAGTATGCAGTCGAACCCAAAGGGGGAATTCAACAGAGACAATGGCCAGCTGAACGGCGATTCATGCCATCGTAATGGACAATGCGGCCAGTTAAGGGGCCATCAACACCTGTTAATGGTGCGCTTAAGGACAGTTACAGAGACAGTCAGAGACGACTGACTGGTAATGGACCTTTTGTTTCCAACAATGGGGCCTCCAGCTCATGCTGGAGATGTGGAGGCAAACACCCAGCCAGAGCTTTCAGGTATTAGCAATATACCTGCAGAAACGGCAACATCAGTGGTCACTTGGCGCGTATGTGCAGGAAGCCTGCAGCCAGGTTGATGTACGAGGAGCACGGACCCGATGTAAGCCCTACGAGGCCAAATGAATACTGGGGGAAATCGCTGGAAGCTGAATTTCAGCGAGTTCATGTGGAGCACAAATACAGTTCATATACCCGGACGCCACCGATAATGATGAAAGTGCTTCTCAATGGCATCCCAGTATTAATGGAACTAGACACGGGGGCCAGCCAGTCCCTGATGAGTATCAAACAGTTCAAAAGGTTGTGGGTGTCCAAGGCCAGGAGGCCAAAATTATTGCCGATTGACGCACAGCTACGGACATATACAAAGGAGATCATTCCGGTGCTAGGCAGCACCACGGTAGTCGTGACCCACAAAGATTCGGAGAACAGGTTGCCACTCTGGGTTGTCCCGGGGGACAGTCCCGCACTACTGGGGAGGAGTTGACTTGCTATCATAAGAACATAATAAGAACATAAGAATTAGGAACAGGAGTAGGCCATCTAGCTCCTCGAGCCTGCTCTGCCATTCAATAAGATCATGGCTGATCTGGTCGTGGACTCAGCTCCACTTACCCGCCCTCTCCCCGTAACCCTTAATTCCCTTATTGGTTAAAAATCTATCTATCTTTGACTTGAAAACATTCAATGAGCTAGCCTCAACTGCTTCCTTGAGCAGAGAATTCCACAGATTCACAACCCTCTGGGAGAAGAAATTCTTTCTCAACTCGGTTTTAAATTGGCTCCCCCGTATTTTGAGGCTGTGCCCCCTAGTTCTAGTCTCCCCTAACAATGGAAACAACCTCTCTGCCTCTATCTTGTCTATCCCTTTCATGATTTTAAATGTTTCTATAAGATCACCCCTCATCCTTCTGAACTCCAAGGAGTAAAGACCCAGTCTACTCAATCTATCATCATAAGGTAACCCCCTCATTTCCGGAATCAGCCTAGTGAATCGTCTCTGTACCCCTTCCAAAGCTATTATATCCTTCCTTAAGTAAGGTGACCAAAACTGCACGCAGTACTCCAGGTGCGGCCTTACCAATACCTTATACAGTTGCAGCAGGACCTCCCTGCTTTTTAACTCCATCCCTCTCGCAATGAAGGCCAACATTCCATTTGCCTTCCTGATTACCTGCTGCACTTGCAAACTAACCTTTTGGGATTCATGCACAAGGACCCCCAGGTCCCTCTGCACCGCACCATTGCGATGTCAATGCAATTTCTTCTGTGGAGCGAGTATCATGCTCAAAGGTCCTGGACAAATTTGACTCGTTATTTCAACCCGGCATTGGCACTTTCATGGGGGCCAAGGTAGTGATTCACATAAACCCGGACTCCAGGCCAGTACACCACAAGGCCAGAGCAGTGCCGTACGTGATGCAGGAAAAGATAGAATGCGAATTGGACCGCCTGCTGAGGGAAGGCATCACCTCGCCAGTCGAATTCAGTGACTGGGCGAGCCCAATTGTGCCGGTGCTCAAGGCGGATGGGTCGGTCAGGATATGTGGCGATTACAAGGCCACCATCAATCGGGTGTCACTCCAAGACCAGTACCCACTACCGAGAGCGGAGGACCTCTTTGCGACGCTATCCGGTGGCAAACTTTTTTCAAAATTGGACCTGACCTCAGCTTACATGACCCAGGAGCTGGCGAGTGAGTCGAAGAAGCTGACCACCATCACGACACACAAGGGGTTGTTTGAGTATAACAGATGTTCGTTCGGGATTCGTTCGGCCGCCATGATCTTTCAGCGAAATATGGAAAGTCTCCTCAAGTCGATTCCAAGGACGGTGGTTTTTCAAGACGACATCCTCGTCACGGGTCGCGATACTGAAGAACACCTCCACAACCTGGAGGAGGTGCTACGCAGACTGGACCGGGTAGTGCTGCGACTGAAAAAGGCGAAGTGCGTCTTCTTAGCTCCAGAGGTAGAATTTCTAGGGAGGAGGGTAGCAGCAGATGAGATCAGACCTACTGCATCCAAAACGGAAGCGATCCAGAGAGTAACACGACGGAGCTGCGTTCATTCCTGGGGCTCCTGAACTATTTTGGTAACTTTCTTCCCAAATTGAGCATGCTGTTAGAGCCACTACACGTGCTCCTATGCAAAGGTCACGATTGGGTCTGGGGGGGTGGGAGGGCTTTTGATAGAGTACGCAATTTGTTATGCTCCAACAAACTGTTAACTTTATATGACCCGTGTATGAAACTTGTTTTAACGTGCGATGCGTCGCCCTATGTGGTCTGGTGTGTGTTGCAGCATGTCAATGCCAATGGTCAGTTACAGCCGGTAGCTTATGCCTCCAGAAGTCTGTCCCAAGCAGAAAGGGGCTATGGGATGGTAGAAAAGGAAGTGCTAGCATGTGTATTTGCAGTAAAAAAAAATGCACCAGTACCTGTTTGGCAGGAAATTTGAGCTGGAGACAGATCACAAACCCCTAACTTCCCTTTTGGCCGACAACAAGGCCATAAATGCGAATGCATCGGCCTGCATACAGAGGTGGGCACTCATAGGCGTTAGCCGCCTATGACTACACAATTCGGCACAGACCGGGCACTGAAAACTGCACCGATGCACTCAGCAGGCTCCCACTAGCCACCACTGAGGGGGCAACTGAGCATGATGCTCAGATGGTCATGGCTGTTGAAGCTTTTGAAAGTGAAGGCTCACCTGTGACAGCCTGTCAGATTAAAGGCTGGACAAATAAAGACCCGCTACTGTCTTTAGTTAAGAAATGTGTCCTGAATGGGGACTGGGCAGCCACGTACGGGGCATGCCCTGAGGAATTTAAACCATTTCATAGGCGCAGGGATGAACTCTCGATTCAGACCGATTGCCTACTGTGGGGAAACTGAGTAGTCATGCCCCAGAAGGGCAGTGAGGTGTTTATCAGAGAACTTCACAATGAGCACCCGGACATTGTCATGATGAAGGCAATTGCCAGGTCACACGTTTGGTGGCCAGGATAGATGCAGATCTGGAACTTTGTGTTCGCAGGTGCAACACATGTGCTCAGCTGGGCAATGCGCCCAGGGAAGCCCTCCTTAGCCCCTGGCCATGGCCCGCCAAGCCATGGTCACGCATCCATGTGGACTCCGCAGGTCCTTTCATGGGAAAAATGTTTTTGGTTGTAGTAGACGCCTGCTCCAAATGGATTGAGTGTGCCATTTTTAACTCAAGCACATCCTCTGCCACGGTAGAAAGTCTACAGGCAATGTTCACCGCCCATGGTCTACCAGATGTCTTGGTCAGCGACAATGGCCCGTGCTTCACAAGCACTGAATTCCAGGACTTCATGGCAGGCAATGGAATCAACCATGTCAGAACAGCACCGTTCAAGCCAGCCTCAAACGGCCAGGCGGAATGAGCAGTGCAGATAATCTAACAGGGGATGCTCAGAATCCAAGGGGGTTCCCTACAAAGCCACTTATCACGCCTCCTGTTGGCCAATAGATCCCGACCACACTCGCTCACAGGGGTTCCACCCGCAGAGCTGCTAATGAAAAGGACGCTCAAAACCAGGTTATCCCTTATACACCCTACTATGAAAGAAATTGTTGAGAGCAGGCGCCAGTCACAATGTGATTACCATGACGGGAATGCAAGGGCGCGATGTATTGATGTCAATGACCCTGTTTTTGTCCTTATTTACGCTGTAGGGCCCAAATGGCTTGCAGGCACTGTGATTGCCAAAGAGGGGAATAGGATTCTGGTAGATAAATTTACCAATGGACAAATCTGCCGCAAACACGTGGATCAAACTAAAGGGAGGTTCAGCAAGAAGGCCCATAGAAGAAGCAGAGGAAGAACACGACATAGAGTTTAGTCCACCACAGGTGACCGAACACCGGAACCCAGTGGAGAGCCCAGTCACTGTGGTCAGTCCGGACAGGCCTGAGGCACCACAAACAGCAGACACTCAGGCCAGCGCCCAACAACCGGAGCTCCAACTCAGACGTTCTACAGGGGAGCGTAAACCACCAGAGAGACTTAACCTGTGATCCCAATAAGACTTTAGGGGGGAGGTGATGTCATGTATTCAACTATCATTGTAACCCATGTATAAGCTGACCTAAGTTGTACACCTTGAGAACATTGACCACAAGGGGATGAACTTGTGGGAGACACTCCTAACCTGGACTTTCAGGTATAAAAGGGGAGCACTGCCGATTACAGGTATCAGTTCTTTCGTGTAAGTTCTTAGTTTCGCGTGAACTGGAGTTAAGACTGGCCTTGAGGCCTTGTTGCACCACAACCTTCGAATGTCTTTTTGCCCATGATGAACTGGCTCACGCCCGTGTCCAGCTCCATTGACACCGGGAGTCCATTTAGTTCAACATTCAGCATTATCGGGGGACAATTCGTGGTGAATGTGTGCACCCCATGTACCTCTGCCTCCTCAATCTGAGGCTCTGGTTCATCGTGATCCTCCATGGATCTGTCTTCCTCTGCAACATGGTGGTTTGCAGGTTTCACAGGCTTAGCAGCTCGCCTGCACACTCGTTGGAGGTGTCCCATTGTTCCACAGCCCTTGCAAAACGTACTCTTTGAATCGGCATGAATGGAAATGATGGTCAGCGCCAACAATGTGTTAATGGCCTTGCATTCATTACCCTTGATGGTGGACTCTGAGACATCTGCGGACGTGTAGCTGCAGGTATGTGTAACCTGCCCTGTACGTTATGATTCGAAAACAATATCACTTTGTTCACAGTACTTGTAGCAGCACTTCTGTGCTGAGAGATTTGCTTCATATTGTCATTGGTGGTAATGAACACCTGGGCTATCGCTATGGCCTTACTCAAGGTTAGGGTCTCTACAGTCAAAAGTTTGCGAAGTATGGTTTCGTGGCCATTGCTAAGTACGAAAAAGTCTCTGAGCACATGCTCCAAATGTCCTTCAAATTCGCGATGTCCTGCAAGGTGTTTTAGCTCGGCATCATAACTTGTCACTTCCTGGCCTTCATACCTTTTGTAGGTGTAGAACCGGTACCTCGTCATCAGAATGCTTTCCTTCAGGTTCAAATGCTCTCAGACCAGTGCGCACAAATTGTCGTACGATTTCTCCGTGAGTTTCGCTGGAGTGAGCAGATTCTTCATGAGGCCATACGTTGGTGCCCCACAGACGGTGAGGAGGATCGCCCTTCGTTTGGCAGCACTCTCTTCCCAATCTAGCTCATTGGCCACGAAGTATTGGTCAAGTCGCTCCACAAAAGTTTCCCAATCATCTCCCTCCGAGAATGTCTCCAGGATGCCCACTGTTCTCTGCATCTTTAGGTTCGCTATCTGTATCTCGTCGCCAGTTGTTGTGTATGGAGAAAGAGTTAGACTGAACAGTGTGAGCTCAAAGTAAAGTGTGATCTTAGTCTTTTATTGCAGGTCTCCAGAGTGCCTCTCCAACCTGTGAAGCCTCCTTAAATACCTGTGCTTCCAAGGGATTATGGGATCCCTTGGGACTCCAGGGGATGAGCCCTCTGGTGATTGTACAGAGTAAATACAAGTCCACATATAGAACAGATCTCATTAAACGGGCTGCAAAATGAGCCGAGCCAAGAGATTGTGGGATCCCAGTTCAGCCCACGGTATTTAATGACCAAAGCAGAGTTTGCTGAGAACTTCATGGTGTAATTGAGCCTTCTGTTGGTTTCGACACATGGAGCAGCCAGGAAAGAGTCTGGCATTTCAGCAACGCAACTCACAGCAGCTCCAAGTGTGGGCCCGAGGCTGCGAACTTACACTCTCTGAGACCTATGCAAACTATCCTGTGTTTGAAGACCAGCTTTGGGTCCAGCTTCAGGGCCAGTGTGCCTGAGCACAGCTTCACATGCTGTTGACCCCATCAGTTTGACTCAAACTTAGACCCACCATATGAAAGACGCCGAACCTCAGCTTTACACCAAGGCAGTTCATTGCAACGCTACACGGCAGAACCTTCCCGTAGACGTCAAGGCCGAGACCTCCACAGCTGGGTTGATGGCTGCGATCCCAAGAGACACAGCGCAGCTCTGTATCTCATTGGACCTAGGGGTGGGTGGGGAAGGGGAGAGGGTGGCTACCTTCTTACCGGGACTTTGTAATCTCCCCGAGAATGCTCAGTCATAAAACTCTGGGCCCATCTGGGTAGACACTGCCACCCTTCCCATGTGCAAGTCCCAGTGAAATGAAGCTGTCAGACACCAGTGCAATTGAATAAGGAATAGTCCACCGATCCACAGCTGATTAGACACCTTAGTGGTGACAGCCATGGCTCAGTGGGCAGCACTCATAGCTCTGAGTCAGTAGGTCGTGGGTTCAAGTCCCACTCCAGAGATTTAACCACATAATCTAGGCCAACACACTCAGTGCAGTACTGAGGGAGCGCTGCACTGTCAGAGAGCAGTACTGAAGGAGCGCCGCACTGTCGGAGGGGCCGTACTGAGGGAGCACCGCACTGTCGGAGGGGCAGTACTGAGGGAGTGCCGCAGTGTCAGGGGGCAGTACTGAGGGAGTGCTGCACTGTCAGAGGGGCAGTGCTGAGGGAGCGCTGCACTTCGGAGGGGCTGTACTGAGGGAGTGCTGCACTGTCGGAGGGTCCATATTGAGTGAGGTGCCACTGTTTGGATGAAAAATCAAACCGAGGACCCACCTGCCCTCACAGGTAGATGCAAAACATCCCAAGGCCATTATTTGGAGAAGAGCAAGGGTCAATATTTATCCCTCAACCAACATCTAAATCAAATTATCTGGTCATTATCATATTGCTGTTTGTGGGAACTTGCTGTGCACAAATTGGCTGCCGCGTTTCCTGTGACTACACTTCCAAAAAGTACTTCATTGTCTGTAAAACGCTCTGGAACGTCCTGAGGTTGTGAAAGGCACTGTAGAAATGCCAGCACATTGTTTGTGTTTCAGGAGTGCGATTGACCGTGAGGAGCCCTCTGTGTCTATCATCGCTTGTCTTCCTGCGCTCCAACAGTGACTTGAAAGCGGTTAAGTGGCATTAATGGTTTGGGGGGAAACCTAATCAGAGGTGTCTGTGAATGGACTTACTGCCCAGGGACAGGTCAGAGTGGAGACGAACAAACGTCTTTTCTTCAAGCACTTCCCTGCTCAATACACCTAGTGACTGACAGCTTTTGAACAGAATGTTTTTGCATTGTAGAAAAAGCGTTTCCTGATGTGCTGGCCCCTGATCGGGGATGCAGATTCACAATGTTTCCAGGCCGGAGGGGAAGGGTTGGAAATATCTGCCAGCAATCCTTGGCTCCCTGAAAACAAAGTGTGGGGGTGGGGACTGAGAATCATCTCAGAGATACCCCTCCCCCAACCTCGGAACTGTGAAACAGCTCCCGCTCCCACACAGAAGGTCTGACTGCAAACTGCCTCTTACTTCTGATTTCCAGCTCATGCAGGGTTTCCCCACTTTATGACGTCAGTTGTGGAGATGCATAAATCTCCCACAGTCTTTCCAGTTCCTTCCCTCGGACAGGACAACTGTTAAACACAAAGACCCAAATATCCGATCCACTTTATACATATCCCCATATCCCCAACCCCAACCACCAACCATCTCCCCATATTCCCCAACCCCACCTACCCACCTTCTCCCCATATCCCTAAACCCCTTCTTTCTCCAGAAACGCTTCCAATTGCTGCAGGATTCTATTTGCACCGTCCACCTCCATGGTCTTCCTACTTCTACAGTCCCCGCTTTGAATGAAAAGCTTCCCCTCAAATCACTTACACCTTTACTCTGTATCTAACCCGTGGTATACCTGCCCTGGGAGTGTTTGATGGGACAGTGTAGAGGGAGCTTTACTCTGAAAACGGGGAATTATAGACCGGTTAGCCTGACATCGGTAGTGGGGAAAATGTTGGAATCAATTATTGAAGATGAAATAGCAATGCATTTGGAAAGCAGTGACAGGATTGGTCCAAGTCAGCGTGGATTTATGAAAGGGAAATCATGCTTGACAAATCTTCCAGAATTTTCTGAGGATATAACTAGTAGAATGGACAAGGGAGAACCAGTGGATGTGGTGTATTTGGACTTTCAGAAGGCATTTGACAAGGTACCACACAAGAGATTAGTGTGCAAAATTAAAGCACATGGTACTGGGGGTAATGTATTGACGTGGATAGAGAACTAATTGGCAGACAGGAAGCAGAGAGTCGGGATAAACGGGTCCTTTTCAGAATGGCAGGCAGTGACTAGTGGGGTGCCGCAGGGCTCAGTGCTGGGACCCCAGCTATTTACAATATACATCAATGATTTAGATGAAGGAATTGAGTGTAATATCTCCAAGTTTGCAGATGACACTAAGCTGGGTGGCGGTGTGAGCTGTGAGGAGGATGCTAAGAAGCTGCAGGGTGATTGGGACAGGTTAGGTGAGTGGGCAAATGCATGGCAGATGCAGTATAATGTGGGTAAATGTGAGGTTATCCACTTTGGTGGCAAAATCACGAAGGCAGAATATTATCTGAATGGCAGCAGATTAGGAAAAGGGGAGGTGCAGCAATCCTGGGTGTCATGGTTCATCAGTCATTGAAAGTTGGCATGCCGGTACAGCAAGCGGTGAAGAAGGCAAATGGCATGTTGGCCTTTATAGCTAGGGGATTTGAGTATAGGAGCCGGGAGGTCTTACTGCAGTTGTACATGGCGGCCTTAGTGAGGCCTCACCTGGAATATTGTGTTCAGTTTTAGTCTCCTAATCTGAGGAAGGACGTTCTTGCTATTGAGGGAGTGCAGCAAAGGTTCATCAGACTGATTCCCGGGATGGCAGGACTGACATATGAGGAGAGACTGGATCGACTGGGCCTGTATTCACTGGAGTTTAGAGGAATGAGAGGGGATCTCATCGAAACATATAAAATTCTGATGGGACTGGACAGGTTAGATGCAGGAAGAATGTTCCCGATGTTGGGGAAGTACAGAACCCGGTCACAAACTAAGGATAAGGGGTAAGCCATTTAGGACCGAGATGAGGAGAAGCTTCTTCACTCAGAGAGTTGTTAACTATGGAATTCTCTACTGCAGAGAGTTGTTGATGCCAGTTCGTATGATGTATTCAAAAGGGAGTTAGATATGGCCCTTAGGGCTAAAGGGATCAAGGGATATGGAGAGAAAGCAGGAAAGGGGTACTGAGGGAATGATCAGCCATGATCTTATTGAATGGTGGTGCAGGCTCGAAGGGCCGAATGGCCTACTCCTGCGCCTAGTTTCTATGTTTCTATCTATCTAACCCTGTGCTGTACCTGCCCTGGGAGTGTTTGATGGGACAGTGTAGAGGGAGCTTTACTCTGTATCTTACTAAGTACTTCATTTCAATTTAACAGTTTGGAGGATGGAGAAGAAAGGGATTGGAATTTCAGCCTCTAAAGGGGCTCGGAGTGATGATTTGGAGCAAGTTGTCTGCCGGGTGTTGGGATTGCCAAAACAGGTGATAAATTGAGTAGTTTAAAACTGCAATACGCCCCAGCACACAAAGTCTGAGCGGAGTCTAGAACTGCACTCAGGACATGGGCCACACAATTCTCTTTGTGTCTGTCTGCATTCCTGAAATACCTGCATGGCTGGCCAGCCCGAGCAGCCAGCCAATCAGATGGTTCTCATTGGCAGGGGACCGAGCGATGGGATATAAAATCTCAGCCCAGACTGGATCTCCGCGCCAGAGCTGGCCCAGTGGATCGGAGCCGGACGGCCATTAATAACACAGGACAGCTGGTTTTCCAACACCCCCAGGCCTCCATTGGGTACAAGTGCCAACCTGGCACCCAGCCGCACCAGTGCTGGAGGCAGAGAGGGAGCGGAGTTCATGGTCCTCAACCCCGCTCCCCGCCACCCCCACCCCGCCATAGCTCCCTGTTTATAGTCTATCGGACAACTCCCCACCACTACAGTAACTACACTCCAAACAATGCTTCAGTACCTGTAAAGCATTTTGTGACATCCGGTGATCATGAAAGACGCTATATAAATGCAAGTCTTTTGTTTGTTCTGTCTTCTTTCGAAAGGACATGCCTTGCATCACTGGATAGAATCACAGAAACAATGGCTGTTCTTCTCGAGCTGGACAGTTCGAGCGCAGAAAACCCATTCATTGGACTCACAACAAGGGAAGCAAAGGCTTACACTTCTATAGCTCCAGGCGCATCCTCCGGTCGTCCCAGAGCACTTTAAAGGTTTGAAGTGTAGTCACTGCAGTAATGTACAAAATGGGGCAAGCTAATTGTGCACAGGAAGCTCCCAAAAACAGCAATGAGGTAAACGACCAGATAATCTGATTTTAAGTGATTTTGGTTGAGGGATAAATATTGGCCCCAGAACACGTCACGAGTTTGGGAGTTTATATATAGAATAACAGATACCCGGGAGTAAGTTACAGGCTGGAATCTAATCGAGGGGTTCGGGGGGTTTATATATAGAATAACAGATACCTGGGAGTGAGTTACAGGCTGGAATCTAATCGAGGCGTTCTGGGAGTTTATATATAGAATAATGGATATACGGAGTGAGTTACAGGCTGGAATCTAATCCAGGGTTTTTTGGGTTTATAACTGATATTTGGGAGTGGAGGGCAGTAATCTGATCGATGAGTTGATGGAATTGAATCTTCATCAATTGATGATAATCATTGTGGCCCACAATGATGTGACCGTACCCATTATGTGTGATAATATTGTGGGGTGATTGAGGAATACGGCGTTGCTGTGTGGACAGATTGTGGATCCAGGATGAAGGGCCAGTTCCATGTCCAATCATTGATGGATGGCACAGCACACTACATCACTGACCATTCCCCCTGTGTAATCCGAAAACAAAATGTTCACTGGCGGCAATCTGCTCTGCTCCTGAACAGGTTCAACACTTTACAACTTGCTGATTTGGGATCTGTGACAGTGTAAGTCAGTGGATAGGTTAGGTGAGTGGGCAAATGCATGGCAGATGCAACATAATGTGGATAAGTGTGAGGTTATCCACTTTGGTGGCAAAAATAGAAAGGCAGATTATTATCTGAATGTTGGCAGATGTGTAAAAGGGGAGGTGCAATGAGCCCTGGGTGTCATGGTACATCAGTCATTGAAAGTAGGCATGCAGGTACAGCAGTGAAGAAAGCAAATGGCATGTTGGCCTTCATAGCGAGAGGATTTGAGTATAGAAGTAGGGAGGTCTTGCTGCAGTTGTACAGGGCCTTGGTGAGACGACGCCTTAAATATTGTGTTCAGTTTTGGTCTCCTAATCTGAGGATGGACATTCTTGCTATTGAGGGAGTGCAGTGAAAGTTTACCAGACTGATTCCTGCGATGGCAGGACTGACATATGAGGAGAGACTGGATTGACTGGGCCTGTATTCACTGGAGTTTAGAATGATGAGAGGGGATCTCATAGAAACATAAAATTCTGATGGGACTGGACAGGTTAGATTCAGGAAGAATGTTCCCGATGTTGGGGAAGTCCAGAACCAGAGGTCACAGTCTAAGGATAAGGGGCAAGCCATATAGGACTGAGATGAGGAGAAACTTTTTCACTCAGGGAATTGTGAACCTGTGGAATTCCCTACCATAGAAAGTTGTTGAGTCCAGTTCGTTAGATATATTCAAAAGGGAGTTAGATGTGGCCCTTACGGCTAAAGAGCTCAGGGGGTATGGAGAGAAGGCAGGAGTGGGGTACTGAAGTTGCATGATCAGCCATGATCATATTGAATGGTGGTGCAGGATCGAGGGGCCAAATGGCCTGCTGCTGCACCTACTTTCTATGTTTCTATGTTATAGCGCATAGTCAGAAGCATCATCGGCACTTCTGGCCCGAACTCGTCTCACTCACTTCACTTGAAACTTCACCGTGTGCACCGAGCTCTTCAGCCGGGCTAATGTGGTCTGGGAGCTAACATTTGCCTCCTGCGGTGCGTGTTGTGAGCCCGGCTCCGAGGTCAGACACTGGCAGTGTGCACACAGACAGACAGGGAGTGAGCTGAGAAACTTCAACAACAACTTGTATTTTTATCGCACCTTCAACATAGTGAAACGTCCCAGGGTGCTTCACAGGAGTGTTATGAAATTTTAAAAAATTGACACCGAGCCTCACAAGCAGAAATTAGCGCAGGTGACCAAAACCTTGGTCAAAGAGGTAGGTTTTAAGGAGCATCTTGAAGGAGGAAAGAGAGGCAGAGAGGCGGAGAGGTTCAGGCAGGGAGTTCTGGAGCTTGGGACTCAGGCAACAGAAGGTACGACCACCAATGGTGGAGCGATTATAATCAGGGATACTCAAGAGGGCAGAATTAGAGGAGCGCAGACATCTCAGGGGGTTTTGGGGCTGGAGGAGATTACAGAGATAGGGAGGGACAAGGCCATGGAGGGATTTGTAAACAAGCATGAGAATTTTGAAATCGAGGCGTTGCTTAACCGGGCGCCAATGTCGGTCAGCGAGCACAGGGGTGATGATGAGTGGGACACGGGCAGCAGAGTTTTGGATGACCTCAAGTTTAATTAGGGTAGAATGTGGGAGGCCAGCCAGGAGTGCATTGGAATAGTCAAGTGCAGAGGTAACAAAGGCATGGATGAGGGTTTCAGCAACAGAAGAGCTAAAGCAGGGGCAGAGATGGGCGAAGTTACGAAGGTGGAAATAGGCAGTCTTAGTTATGCTGTGGATATGTGTCTGGAAGCTTATTTCAGGGTCAACACTGGATGTCCGAACCGCAGAAGATCCATACACTGCAGGCAGAACACTTGGGAAACTGTCGGAGGGTCAGTACTGAGGGAGTGCAGCACCGTCGGAGGGACAGTACTGAGGGAGTGCAGCATTGTCGGAGGGGCTGTACTAAGGGAGCGCCACACTGTCGGAGGGGCAGTGCTGAGGGGGCCGTACTGTCGGAGGGGCAGTACTGAGGGAGTGCTGCACTGTCGGAAGGGCAATATTGAGGGAGCACCGCACTGTCAGAGGGGCAGTACTGAGGGAGTGCCGCACTGTTGGATGGGCAGTATTGAGGGAGCACTGCACTGTTGGAGGTGCAGTCCTGAGAGAGCGCCGCACTGTTGGAGGGGCAGTGCTGAGGGAGTGCTGCACTGTCGGAGGGGCAGTACTGAGGGAGCGCCACATTGTTGGAGGGGCAGTACTGAGGGAGTGCCGCACTGTCGGAGGGGCAGTACTGAGGGAGCACTGCGCTGTTGGAGTTGCAGTACTGAGGGAGTGCTGCACTGTTGGAGTTGCAGTACTGAGAGAGTGCTGCACTGTCGGAGGGGCAGTACTGAGGGAGTGCTGCACTGTCGGAAGGGCAGTACTGAGGGAGTGCTGCACTGTCGGAGGGGCAGTACTGAGGGCGTACCGCACTGTTGGAGTTGCTCTCCTTCAAATGAGAAATTAAAATGAGGGCCCATCTTGCTGCTCGGGGGGATGTAGAAGATGCTGCAGCAATATTGAAAGAGCGGTGTTCTAATCGACATTCCTCCCTCAGTCGAGACTCCCAAAATCATTCAACTGACCATCGCCTCACTGCTGTTTTTGGTGAAGGTGAGGTATTTTAGGTGACGAGACCCACAATAAATGAATCTCCTTCATTCCTGAGCGAACTGCAATCTTTTCCCTGAAAGTGAGGGCCAGGGATAGGGGATGGAGGGGATGTGTATATGTGCGCACAGCGGAGAGCAGTACCTTGATTTTGTACGAGGAACTGCCTGGAGATGGATGGTAAGGAGGCAGGATTGAGCTCACAGAAAAGCCCCTGTGTGACCGAGTGAGATAGGTGAGCGATGTAGGAGAATGTACAGATTGCTTTTGATAATCCCAGTGTGGGGTGCTCAGGGTCCTTGTGATTGAGCTGACACCATTAGACATCAGATGAGGTTTGACTCTATCTGGCCCTACTCAGAGTCCTCGCAGAAAGATCCTGCGGAGTTCACACCACTCAAAGGTGCTGACAAGGCTGAATTACAGCATTTGAAAATCCATCACTGCATAAGCTGCATATATTGCAAACCTTTTAATACAGCACATTCCAGTGTGGATTTACTCAGCCCTTGCACCAAATCACAATGGCCCCAAGCCACTTCCCACTCATTCCCACGGTACACAATCCCATTGGAAAAACCCGTTCCCATTCACTCCCACTGTACACAAGCCCAATAGGTCCAAACCCCTTACCCTTCACTCCCACTGTACACAATCTCAATAGACTCAAACCCCTTCCCATTCACTCAAACTGTACACAATCCCAATGGACCAAATCCCTTTCCCATTCACACCTACTGTACACAATCCCAACAAAACATAAGAACACAAGAAATAGGAACAGGAGTCGGCCATATGGCCCCTCAAACCTGCTCCTCCATTCAATAAGATCATGGCTGATCTGATCATGGACTCAGCTCCACTTTCCTGCCCACTCCCCATAACCCCTTATCCCCTTATCGTTTAAGAAACTGTCTGTTTCTGTCTTAAATTTATTCAATGTCCCAGCTTCCACAGCTCTCTGAGGCAGCGAATTCCACAGATTTACAATCCTCTGAGAGAAGAAATTTCTCCTCATCTCTATTTTAAATAGGCGGCCCTTATTCTAAGGTCATGCCCTCTAGTTCTAGTCTCCCCCATCAGTGGAAACATCCTCTCTGCATCCACCTTGTCAAGCCCCCTCATAATCTTAGACATTTTGATAAGATCACCTCTCATTCTTCTGAATTCCAATGAGTAAATGCCCAACCTCCTCAACCTTTCCTCTTAAGTCAACCCCTCATCCCCGGAATCAACCTTGTGAACCTTCTCTGAACTGCCTCCAAAGTAATTTAACACGATCATGGCTGATCCGATCATGGCTGATACGATCATGGCTGATCGATCATGGCTGATCCGATCATGGACTCACGTCCACTTCCCTGCTGACCCCCATAACCCCTTATTCCCTTATCATTTAAGAAACTGTCTATCTCTGTCTTAAATTTATTCAACCCCTTCTCATTCATTCCCATTGTACACAATCCCAATGGAACAAAGCCCTTCCCATTCACTCCCACTGTACACAATCCTAATGGACAAACCCCTTCCCATTCACTCTCACTGTACACAATTCCAATGGACCCAAACCCCTTCCCATTCACTCCCATTATACAGAATCCCAATGGACCCAAACCCATTCCCAATATGTTGAACTATTTTAATCACAATCTGGACAGGGTGGATAAAGGGGAACCAGTGGATGTGGTGTATTTGGACTTCCAGAAGGCATTTGACAAGGTGCCACATAAAAGATTACTGCACAAGATAAAAGTTCATGGGATTTGGGGGTAATATATTAGCTTGGATAGAGAATTGGCTAACTAACAGAAAACAGAGAGTCGGGATAAATTCTCTGGTTGGCAACCAGTAACTAGTGGGGTGCCGCAGGGATCAGTGCTGGGACACCAACTATTTACAATCTATATTAACGACTTTGAAGAAGGGACGGAGTGTAACGTAGTCAAGTTTGCTGATGATACAAAGATGGGAGGAAAAGCAATGTGTGAGGAGGACACAAAAAATCTGCAAAAGGACAGAGACAGGCTAAGTGAGTGTGCAAAAATTTGGCATATGGAGTATTAAGTTGGAAAGTGCGAGGTCATGCGCTTTGGCAGAAAAAAATCAAAGAGCAGGTTATTAATTAAATGGAGAAAGATTGCAAAGTGCCACAGTACAATGGGACCTAGGGATACATGTGCATGAAACACAAAAGGATAGTATGCAGGTACAGTAAGTGATCAGGAAGGCCAATAGAATCTTGGCCTTTATTGCAAAGGAGATGGAGTATAAAAACAGGGAAGTCTTGCAAAACTACACCTTTTTGTAGTGAGGCCACACCTGGAATACTGCGTGCAGTTTTGGTTTCCATATTTACGAAAGGATATACTTGCTTTGGAGGCAATTCAGAGAAGATTCACTAGATTGATTCCGGAGATGCGGGGGTTGACTTATGAGGAAATTTTGAGTAGGTTGGGCCTCTACTCATTGGAATTCAGAAGAATGAGAGGTGATCTTATCGAAACGTATAAGATTATGAGGAGGCTTGACAAGCTGGATGCAGAGAGGATGTTTCCACTAATGGGGGAGACTATAACTAGAGGGCATGATCTTAGAATAAGGGGCCGCCCTTTTAACACTGAGATGAGGAGAAATTTCTTCTCTCAGAGGATTGTAAATCTGTGGAATTCGCTGCCTCAGAGAGCTGTGGAAGCTGGGACATTGAATAAATTTAAGACAGCAATATATAGTTTCTTAAAGGATAAAGGGATAAAGAGTTATGGGAAGTGGGCAGGGAGGTGGAGCCGAGTTATGATCAGACCAGCCATGATATTGAATGGCAGAGTCGGCTCGAGGGGCCGTATGGCCTACTCATATTCCTATTTCTTGTGTTCTTATGTTAAGCTGACTGAAGCAAAACCATTTGTGTTTCGATAAGTAGCTGTCCCGATTCAATTTGCTTAATCAAAAAGACATTAGTGACACCGACTCGTCGGCCATTGCTGGGTCTCCAGAAACTCCTTCTGATGGGTTCAGTTCGCACTGGAATAAAGTTCTGATTTCCTGTTCTGTTGCACTCTGAATCACCAGATGGTTATATTTTACAAATTGGTACTTTTATGGATGGCATCTGGAGCCAAGTGTTAGCTCAGCATTTTTTGGCACACCCACCATGGATGTGTCAGGATCCCTCCCTGTTAGAGCATGTTTGAAGTGGTCTCTTGTTCTGAATTTCAACCCAAAAAAGCTGGGAATGTACATTTGATGAGCAGTCGGATGGTAAATGGAGCATAGCTTGTGTGACGGGAAACGGTGACCTCTCCCTTCACTCATCCCTGGTGGGCCACCAGATCACTTCGACATGTACGGCATATCCAACTAAACCTCGTGAAAGTATCCAGATTCAGGACTGGACCATGCAACTCTACCATCTCGAAGGACAAAGGCAGCAGGCGCATGGGAACACCACCACCTCCACGTTCCTGTCCATGTCCAAACAGTAGTAGTGAGGTTGGGGACAGCATCAAACAAGAAATTAGGAATGCGTGCAATAAAGTACAGCAGTTATCATGGGCGACTTTAATCTACATATAGATTGGGCTAACCAAACTGGTAGCAATACGGTGGAGGAGGATTTCCTGGAGTGTATTTGGAATGGTTTTCTAGACCAATATGTCGAGGAACCAACAGAGGGCTGGCCATTCTAGACTGGGTGATGTGTAATGAGAAAGGACTAATTAACAATCATGTTGTGCGAGGCCCCTTGGGGAAGAGTGACCATAATATGGCAGAATTCTTTATTAAGATGGAGCGTGACAAAGTTAATTCAGAGACTAGGGTCATGAACTTAGAAAAGGTAACTTCGATGGTATGAGACGTGAATTGGCTAGAATAGACTGGCAAATGATAATTAGAGGGTTGATGGTGGATAGGCAATGGCAAACATTTAAAGATCACATGGATGAACTTCAACAATTGTACATCTCTGTCTGGAGTAAAAATAAAATGGGTAAGGTGGCTCAACCATGGCTAACAAGGGAAATTGGGGATAATGTTAAATCCAAGGAAGAGGCATATAAATTGGCCAGAAAAAACAGCAAACCTGAGGGCTGGGAGAAATTTAGAATCTAGCAGAGGAGGACAAAGCGTTTAATCAGGAGGGGGAAAATAGAGTATGAGAGGAAGCTTGCTGGGAACATAAAAATTGTCTGCAAAAGCTTCTATGGATATGTGAAGAGAAAAAGATTAGTGAAGACAAACGTAGGTCCCTTCCAGTCAGTTTCAGGTGACTTTATAATGGGGAACAAAGAAATGGCAGACCAGTTGAACAAATACTTTGGTTCTATCTTCACGAAGGAAGACACAAATAACCTTCCGGAAATACTGGGGGACCGAGGCTCTAGTGAGAAGGAGGAACTGAAGGAAATCCTTATTAGGCGGGAAATTGTGTTCGGGAAATTGATCGGATTGAAGGCTGATAAATGCCTGGGGCCTGATAGTCTGCATCCCAGAGTACTTAAGGAAGTGGCCCTAGAAATAGTGGATGCATTGGTGGTCATTTTCCAACAGTCTATCGAACCTGGATCAGTTCCTATGAACTGGAGGGTAGCTAATGTAAAACCACTTTTTAAAAAAGGAGGGAGAGAGAAAACGGGTAATTTTCAACTAGTTAGCCTGACATCAATAGTGGGGAAAATGTTGGAATCAATTATTAAAGATGAAAGAGCAGCGCATTTGGAAAGCAGTGACAGGATCAGATCACGTCAGCATGGATTTATGAAAGGGAAATCATGCTTGACAAACCTTCTAGAATTTTTTGAGGATGTAACGAGTAGAGTGGACAAGGGAGAACCAGTGGAGGTGGTGTATTTAGACTTTAAAAAGGCTTTTGACAAGGTCCCACACAAGAGATTGGTGTGCAAAATTAAAGCACATGGTATTGGGGGTAATGTATTGACGTGGATAGAGAATTGGTTGGCAGACAGGAAGCAGAGAGTCAGGATTAACGGGTCCTTTTCAGAATGGCAGGCAGTGACTAATAGGGTGCCGCAGGGTTCAGTGCTGGGACCCCAGCTATTTACAATATACATCAATGATTTAGATGAAGGAATTGAGTGTAATATCTCCAAGTTTGCAGATGACACTAAGATGGGTGACGGTGTGAGCCGTGAGGAGGATGTTAAGAGGTTGGAGGGTGACTTGGACAGGTTAGGTGAGTGGGCAAAGGCATGGCAGATAATGTGGATAATTGTGAGGTTATCCACTTTGGGGGCAAAAACACAAAGGCAGAATATTATCTGAATTGCGGCAGGTTAAGAAAAAGGGGAGGTGCAAAGAGACCTGGGTGTCATGGTATATCAGTCATTGAAAGTTGGCATGCAGGTACAGCAGATGGTGAAGAAGGCAAATGGTATGTTGCCCTTCATAGCTCGGGGATTTGAGTATAAGAGCAGGGAGGTCTTACTGCAGTTATACAGGGTCTTGGTGAGGCCTCACCTGGAATATTGTGTTCAGTTTTGGTCTCCTAATCTGAGGAGGGACATTCTTGCTATTGAGGGAGTGCCGCGAAGGTTCACCAGACTGATTCCCGGGATGGCAGGACTGACATATGAGGAGAGACTGGATCGACTGGGTCTGTATTCAATTGAATTTAGAAGAATGAGAGGGGATCTCATAGAAACATATAAAATTCTGACAGGACTGGACAGGTTAGATTCAGGAAGAATGTTCCCGATTTTGGGGAAGTCCAGAACCAGAGGTCACAGTCCAAGGATAAGGGGCAAGCTATATAGGACTGAGATGAGGAGAAACTTCTTCAATCAGAGAATTGTGAACCTGTGGAATTCCCTACCATAGAAAGTTGTTGAGTCCAGTTCATTCGATATATTCAAAAGGGAGTTAGATGTGGCCCTTACGGCTAAAGAGCTCAGGGGGTATGGAGAGAAGGCAGGAGTGGGGTACTGAAGTTGCATGATCAGCCATGATCATATTGAATGGTGGTGCAGGCTCGAGGGGCCAAATGGCCTGCTGCTGCACCTACTTTCTATGTTTCTATGTTATAGCGCATAGTCAGAAGCATCGTCGGCACTTCTGGCCCGAACTCGTCTCACTCACTTCACTTGAAACTTCACCGTGTGCACCGAGCTCTCCAGCCGGGCTAATGTGATCTGGGAGCTAACATTTACCTCCTGCGATGCGTGTTGTGAGCCCGGCTCCGAGGTCAGACACTGGCAGTGTGCACACAGACAGACAGGGAGTGAGCTGAGAAACTTCAACAACAACTTGTATTTTTATCGCACCTTCAACATAGTGAAACGTCCCAGGGTGCTTCACAGGAGTGTTATGAAATTTTAAAAAATTGACACCGAGCCTCACAAGCAGAAATTAGCGCAGGTGACCAAAAGCTTGGTCAAAGAGGTAGGTTTTAAGGAGCATCTTGAAGGAGGAAAGAGAGGCAGAGAGGCGGAGAGGTTCAGGCAGGGAGTTCTGGAGCTTGGGACTCAGGCAACAGAAGGTACGACCACCAATGGTGGAGCGATTATAATCAGGGATGCTCAAGAGGGCAGAATTAGAGGAGCGCAGACATCTCGGGGGGTTTTGGGGCTGGAGGAGATTACAGAGATAGGGAGGGACAAGGCCATGGAGGGATTTGTAAACAAGCATGAGAATTTTGAAATCGAGGCGTTGCTTAACCAGGCGCCAATGTAGGTCAGCGAGCACAGGGGTGATGATGAGTGGGTCACGGGCAGCAGAGTTTTGGATGACCTCAAGTTTAATTAGGGTAGAATGTGGGAGGCCAGCCAGGATTGGAATAGTCAAGTGCAGAGGTAACAAAGGCATGGATGAGGGTTTCAGCAACAGAAGAGCTGAAGCAGGGGCAGAGATGGGCGAAGTTACGAAGGTGGAAATAGGCAGTCTTAGTTATGCTGTGGATATGTGGCTGGAAGCTTATTTCAGGGTCAACACTGGATGTCCGAACCACAGAAGATCCATACACTGCAGGCAGAACACTTGGGAAACTGTCGGAGGGGCAGTACTGAGGGAGTGCAGCACCGTCGGAGGGACAGTACTGAGGGAGTGCAGCATTGTCGGAGGGGCTGTACTAAGGGAGCGCCACACTGTCGGAGGGGCAGTGCTGAGGGGGCCGCACTGTCGGAGGGGCAGTACTGAGGGAGTGCTGCACTGTCGGAAGGGCAGTACTGAGGGAGCGCCACATTGTTGGAGGGGCAGTACTGAGGGAGTGCCGCACTGTCGGAGGGGCAGTACTGAGGGAGCACTGCACTGTTGGAGTTGCAGTACTAAGGGAGTGCTGCGCTGTTGGAGTTGCAGTACTGAGGGAGTGCTGCACTGTTGGAGTTGAAGTACTGAGAGAGTGCTGCACTGTCGGAGGGGCAGTACTGAGGGAGTGCTGCACTGTCGGAGGGGCAGTACTGAGGGAGTGCCGCACTGTCGGATAGGCAGTACTGAGGGAGCACTGCACTGTTGGAGGTGCAGTCCTGAGAGAGCGCCGCACTGTTGGAGGGGCAGTACTGAGGGAGTGCTGCACTGTCGGAGGGGCAGTACTGAGGGAGCGCCACATTGTTGGAGGGTCAGTACTGAGGGAGTGCCGCACTGTCGGATGGGCAGTACTGAGGGAGCACTGCACTGTTGGAGTTGCAGTACTGAGGGAGTGCTGCGCTGTTGGAGTTGCAGTACTGATGGAGTGCTGCACTGTTGGAGTTGAAGTACTGAGAGAGTGCTGCACTGTCGGAGGGGCAGTACTGAGGGAGTGCTGCACTGTCGGAGGGGCAGTACTGAGGGAGTGCCGCACTGTCGGATGGGCAGTACTGAGGGAGCACTGCACTGTTGGAGGTGCAGTCCTGAGAGAGCGCCGCACTGTTGGAGGGGCAGTACTGAGGGAGTGCTGCACTGTCGGAGGGGCAGTACTGAGGGAGCGCCACATTGTTGGAGAGGCAGTACTGAGGGAGTGCCGCACTGTCGGAGGGGCAGTACTGAGGGAGCACTGCACTGTTGGAGTTGCAGTACTGAGGGAGTGCTGCGCTGTTGGAGTTGCAGTACTGATGGAGTGCTGCACTGTTGGAGTTGAAGTACTGAGAGAGTGCTGCACTGTCGGAGGAGCAGGACTGAGGAAGTGCTGCACTTTCGGATGGGCAGTACTGAGGGCGTGCAGCACTGTTGGAGTTGCTCTCCTTCAAATGAGAAATTAAAATGAGGGCCCATCTTGCTGCTCGGGGGGATGTAGAAGATGCTGCAGCAATATTGAAAGAGCGGTGTTCTAAGCGACATTCCTCCCTCAGTCGAGACTCCCAAAATCATTCAACTGACCATCGCCTCACTGCTGTTTTTGGTGAAGGTGAGGTATTTTAGGTGACGAGACCCACAATAAATGAATCTCCTTCATTCCTGAGCGAACTGCAATCTTTTCCCTGAAAGTGAGGGCCAGGGATAGGGGATGGAGGGGATGTGTATATGTGCGCACAGCGGAGAGCAGTACTTTGATTTTGTACGAGGAACTGCCTGGAGATGGATGGTAAGGAGGCAGGATTGAGCTCACAGAAAAGCCCCTGTGTGACCGAGTGAGATAGGTGAGCGATGTAGGAGAATGTACAGATTGCTTTTGATAATCCCAGTGTGGGGTGCTCAGGGTCCTTGTGATTGAGCTGACACCATTAGACACCAGATGAGGTTTGACTCTATCTGGCCCTACTCAGAGTCCTCGCAGAAAGATCCTGCGGAGTTCACACCACTCAAAGGTGCTGACAAGGCTGAATTACAGCATTTGAAAATCCATCACTGCATAAGCTGCAAATATTGCAAACCTTTTAATACAGCACATTCCAGTGTGGATTTACTCAGCCCTTGCACCAAATCACAATGGCCCCAAACCCCTTCCCACACATTCCCAAGGTACACAATACCAATGGACCAAAACCCTTCCCACTCATTCCCACGGTACATAATACCAATGGACCAAACCCCTTCCCACACATTCCCGAGGTATACAATACCAATGGACCTAAACCCTTCCCACACATTCCCACGATACACAATACCAATGGACCAAAACCTTTCCCACTCATTCCCACGGTACACAATCCCATTGGAAAAACCCATTCCCATTCACTCCCACTGTACACAATCCCAATAGGTCCAAACCCCTTCCCATACACTCCCACTGTACACAATCCCAATGGACCCAAACTCCTTCCCATTCACTCGCACTGTACACAATCCCAATGGACCAAACCCCTTTCCCATTCACTCGCACTGTACACAATCCCAATGGACTCAAACCCCTTCCCATTCACTCGCACTGTACACAATCCCAATGGACCAAACCCCTTTCCCATTCACACCTACTGTACACAATCTCAACAAAACATAAGAACACAAGAAATAGGAACAGGAGTCGGCCATATGGCCCCTCAAACCTGCTCCTCCATTCAATAAGATCATGGCTGATCTGATCATGGACTCAGCTCCACTTTCCTGCCCACTCCCCATAACCCCTTATCCCCTTATCGTTTAAGAAACTGTCTGTTTCTGTCTTAAATTTATTCAATGTCCCAGCTTCCACAGCTCTCTGAGGCAGTGAATTCCACAGATTTACAACCATCTGAGAGAAGAAATTTCTCCTCATCTCTATTTTAAATAGGCGGCCCTTATTCTAAGGTCATGCCCTCTAGTTCTAGTCTCCTCCATCAGTGGAAACATCCTCTCTGCATCCACCTTGTCAAGCCCCCTCATAATCTTATACATTTTGATAAGATCACCTCTCATTCTTCTGAATTCCAATGAGTAAAGGCCCAACCTCCTCAACCTTTCCTCTTAAGTCAACCCCCTCATCCCCGGAATCAACCTTGTGAACCTTCTCTGAACTGCCTCCAAAGTAATTTAACACGATCATGGCTGATCCGATCATGGCTGATATGATCATGGACTCAGGTCCACTTCCCTGCTGCTCCCCATAACCCCTTATTCCCTTATCATTTAAGAAACTGTCTATCTCTGTCTTAAATTTATTCAATGTCCCAGCTTCCACAGCTCTCTGAGGCAGCGAATGCCACAGATTTACAACCCTCTGGGAGAAGAAATTCCCCCTCATCTCTGTTTGAAATGGGCAGCCCCTTATTCTAAGATCATGCCCTCTAGTTCTAGTCTCCCCATCAGGGGGAACATCCTCTTTGCATCCACCTTGTCAAGCCCCCTCATAATCTTTTACGTTTTGATAAGATCACCTCTCATTCTTCTGAATTCCAATGAGTAGAGGCCCAATCTACTCAACCTTTCTTCATAAGTCAACTCCCTCATCTCCGGAATCAACCTAGTGAACCTTCTCTGAACTGCCTCCAAAGCAAGTATATCCTTTTGTAAATATGGAAACCAAAACTGCACGCAGTATTCCAGGTGTGGCCTCACCAATACCTTTTATAGTTGTAGCAAGACATCCCTGCTTTTATACTCCATCTCCTTTGCAATAAAGGCCAAGATTCCATTGGCCTTCCTGACCACTTGCTGTACCTGCATACTATTCTTTTGTGTTGCATGCACAAGTATCCCCAGGTCCCACTGTACTGCGGCACTTTGCAATCTTTCTCCATTTCAATAATAACTTGCTCTTTGATTTTTTCTGCCAATGGACGCAAACCCCTTCTCATTCATTCCCATTGTGCACAATCCCAATGGACCAAAGCCCTTCCCATTCACTCCCACTTTACACAATCCTAATGGACAAACCCCTTCCCATTCACTCTCACTGTACACAATTCCAATGGACCCAAACCCCTTCCCATTCACTCCCATTATACAGAATCCCAATGGACCCAAACCCATTCCCAATATGTTGAACTATTTTAATCACAATCTGGACAGGGTGGATAAAGGGGAACCAGTGGATGTGGTGTATTTGGACTTCCAGAAGGCATTTGACAAGGTGCCACATAAAAGATTACTGCACAAGATAAAAATTCACGGGATTGGGGGTAATATATTAGCTTGGATAGAGAATTGGCTAACTAACAGAAAACAGAGAGTCGGGATAAATTCTCTGGTTGGCAACCAGTAACTAGTGGGGTGCCGCAGGGATCAGTGCTGGGACACCAACTATTTACAATCTATATTAACGACTTGGAAGAAGGGACAGAGTGTAACGTAGCCAAGTTTGCTGATGATACAAAGGTGGGAGGAAAAGCAATGTGTAAGGAGGACACAAAAAATCTGCAAAAGGACAGAGACAGGCTAAGTGAGTGTGCAAAAATTTGGCATATGGAGTATTAAGTTAGAAAGTGCGAGGTCATGTGCTTTGGCAGAAAAAATCAAAGAGCAGGTTATTATTTAAATGGAGAAAGATTGCAAAGTGCCGCAGTACAGTGGGACCTGGGGATACTTGTGCATGAAACACAAAAGGATATTATGCAGATACAGTAAGTGATCAGGAAGGCCAATAGAATCTTGGCCTTTATTGCAAAGGAGATGGAGTATAAAAGCAGGGAAGTCTTGCAAAACTATAAAAGGTATTGCTGAGGCCACACCTGGAATACTGCATGCAGTTTTGGTTTCCATATTTACGAAAGGATATACTTGCTTTGGAGGCAGTTCAGAGAAGGTTCACTAGGTTGATTCTGGAGATGTGGGGTTTGACTTATGAGGAAAGGTTGAGTTGGTTGGGCCTCTACTCATTGGAATTCAGAAGAATGAGAGGTGATCTTATCGAAACGTATAAGATTATGAGGAGGCTTGACAAGCTGGATGCAGAGAGGATGTTTCCACTGATGGGGGAGACTATAACTAGAGGGCATGATCTTAAAATAAGGGGCCGCCCATTTAAAACTGAGATGAGGAGAAATTTCTTCTCTCAGAGGATTGTAAATCTGAAGAAATTCGCTGCCTCAGAGAGCTGTGGAAGCTGGGACATTGAATACATTTAAGACAGCAATAGATAGTTTCTTAAAGGATAAAGGGATAAGGAGTTATGGGAAGTGGGCAGGGAGGTGGAGCCGAGTTATGATCAGACCAGCCATGATATTGAATAGCAGAGTCGGCTCGAGGGGCCGTATGGCCTACTCATATTCCTATTTCTTGTGTTCTTATGTTAAGCTGACTGAAGCAAAACCATTTGTGTTTCGATAAGTAGCTGTCCCGATTCAATTCGTTTAATCAGAAAGACATTAGTGACACCGACTCGTCGGCCATTGCTGGGTCTCCAGAAACTCCTTCTGATGGGTTCAGTTCACACTGGAATAAAGTTCTGATTTCCTGTTCTGTTGCACTCTGAATCACCAGATGGTTATATTTTACAAATTGGTACTTTTATGGATGGCATCTGGAGCCAAGTGTTAGCTCAGCATTTTTTGGCACGCCCACCATGGATGTGTCAGGATCCCTCCCTGTTGGAGCATGTTTGAAGTGGTCTCTTGTTCTGAACTTCAACCCAAAAAAGCTGGGAATGTACATTTGATGAGCAGGCGGATGGTAAATGGAGCATAGATTGTGTGACGGGAAACGGTGACCTCTCCCTTCACTCATCCCTGGTGGGCCACCAGATCACTTCGACATGTACGGCATATCCAACTAAACCTCGTGAAAGTATCCAGATTCAGGACTGGACCATGCAACTCTACCATCTAGAAGGACAAAGGCAGCAGGCGCATGGGAACACCTCCACGTTCCTGTCCATGTCCAAACAGTAGTAGTGAGGTTGGGGACAGCATCAAACAAGAAATTAGGAATGCGTGCAATAAAGGTACAGCAGTTATCATGGGTGACTTTAATCTACATATAGATTGGGCTAACCAAACTGGTAGTAATACGGTGGAGGAGGATTTCCTGGAGTGTATTAGGGATGGTTTTCTAGACCAATATGTCGAGGAACCAACAGAAGGCTGGCCATTCTAGACTGGGTGATGTGTAATGAGAAAGGACTAATTAACAATCTTGTTGTGCAAGGCCCCTTGGGGAAGAGTGACCATAATATGGCAGAATTCTTTATTAAGATGGAGCGTGACAAAGTTAATTCAGAGACTAGGGTCATGAACTTAGAAAAGGTAACTTCGATGGAATGAGACGTGAATTGGCTAGAATAGACTGGCAAATGATATTTCGAGGGTTGATGGTGGATAAGCAATGGCAAACATTTAAAGATCACATGGATGAACTTCAACAATTGTACATCTCTGTCTGGAGTTAAAATAAAATGGGTAAGGTGGCTCAACCATGGCTAACAAGGGAAATTGGGGATAATGTTAAATCCAAGGAAGAGGCATATAAATTTGCCAGAAAAAACAGCAAACCTGAGGGCTGGGAGAAATTTAGAATCTAGCAGAGGAGGACAAAGCGTTTAATCAGGAGGGGGAAAATAGAAAATGAGAGGAAGCTTGCTGGGAACATAAAAATTGACTGCAAAAGCTTCTATGGATATGTGAAGAGAAAAAGATTAGTGAAGACAAACGTAGGTCCCTTCCAGTCAGTTTCAGGTGACTTTATAATGGGGAAGAAAGAAATGGCAGACCAGTTGAACTTTGGTTCTATCTTCACGAAGGAAGACACAAATAACCTTCTGGAAATACTGGGGGACCGAGGCTCTAGTGAGAAGGAGGAACTGAAGGAAATCCTTATTAGGCGGGAAATTGTGTTCGGGAAATTGATCGGATTGAAGGCTGATAAATGCCTGGGGCCTGATAGTCTGCATCCCAGAGTACTTAAGGAAGTGGCCCTAGAAATAGTGGATGCATTGGTGGTCATTTTCCAACTGTCTATTGACTCTGGATCAGTTCCTATGAACTGGAGGGTAGCTAATGTAAAACCACTTTTTAAAAAAGGAGGGAAAGAGAAAACGGGTAATTTTCAACTAGTTAGCCTGACATCAATAGTGGGGAAAATGTTGGAATCAATTATTAAAGATGAAAGAGCAGCGCATTTGGAGAGCAGTGAAATGATCAGATCACGTCAGCATGAATTTATGAAAGGGAAATCATGCTTGACAAATCTTCTAGAATTTTTTGAGGATGTAACGAGTAGAGTGGACAAGGGAGAACCAGTGGATGTGGTGTATTTAGACTTTAAAAAGGCATTTGACAAGGTCCCACTCAAGAAATTGGAGTGCAAAATTAAAGCACATGGTATTGGGGGTAATGTACTGACGTGGATAGAGAACTGGTTGGCAGACAGGAAGCAGAAAGTCAGGATTAACGCGTCCTTTTCAGGATGGTAGGCAGTGACTAATAGGGTGCCGCAGAGTTCAGTGCTGGGACCCCAGCTATTTACAATATACATCAATGATTTAGATGAAGGAACTGAGTGTAATATCTCCAAGTTTGCAGATGACACTAAGATGGGTGATGGTGTGAGCCGTGAGGAGGATGTTAAGAGGTTGGAGGGTGACTTGGACAGGTTAGGTGAGTGGGCAAAGGCATGGCAGATAATGTGGATAATTGTGAGGTTATCCACTTTGGGGGCAAAAACACGAAGGCAGAACATTATCTGAATTGCGGCAGGTTAAGAAAAGGGGAGGTGCAACGAGACCTGGGTGTCATGGTATATCAGTCATTGAAAGTTGGCATGCAGGTATAGCAGATGGTGAAGAAGGCAAATGGTATGTTGCCCTTCATAGCTAGGGGATTTGAGTATAGGAGCAGGGAGGTCTAACTGCAGTTGTACAGGGCCTTGGTGAGGCATCACCTGGAATATTGTGTTCAGTTTTGGTCTCCTAATCTGAGGAAGGACCTTCTTGCTATTGAGGGAGTGCAGCGAAGGTTCACCAGACTGATTACCGGGATGGCAGGACTGACATTTGAGGAGAGACTGGATCTACTGGGTCTGTACTCACTGGAGTTTAGAAGGATGAGAGGGGATCTCATAGAAACATATAAAATTCTGACAGGACTGGACAGGTTAGATGCAGGAAGAATGTTCCCGATGTTGGGGAAGTACAGAACCAGGGAACACAGTCTAAGGATAAGGGGTAAACCATTTAGGACTGAGGTGAGGAGAAACATCTTCACTCAGAGAGTTGTTAACCTGTGGAATTCTCTATCGCACAGGGTTGTTGATGCCAGTTCATTGAATATATTCAAGAGGAAGTTAGATATGGCCCTTACGGCTAAAGGGATCAAGGGGTATGGAGGGAAAGCAGGAAAGGGGTACTGAGGTGAATGATCAGCCATGATCTTATTGAATGGTGGTGCAGGCTCGAAGGGGCGAATGGTCTACTCCTGCAACTATTTTCTATGTTTCTATGTTTCGATGTCACACACCATCCTGACTTGGAAATATATCGGCCATTCCTTCATCGTCGCTGGGTCAACACCCTGGAACTCCCTCCCTAACAGCACTTTGGGAGCACCTTCACCGCACTGACTGCAGCGGTTCAAGAAGGCGGCTCACCACCATCTTCTCAAAGGCAATTATGATGGACAATAAATGCCGGCCTTACCAGCGACGCCCACATCCCGTGAACGAATAAATAAAACATGGATCTCAGAAATTTGGGACTTTTGCTGCCCAGCTCTATCGCTGCATATAAACACTGGTACCAGAGGCAGTTGTCTGGCTGAGGTTTAGCTCAGTTCAGAGTTGGAACGCGATTTCCACACACTGTTTTCAGAGAAAAAATATATTTTCTGTCCAATTGTGCAAGTTTCTATTCCCATCTCTACGTACTGCCTCTCACTCCAACTCAATCTTTCCCAAGATGTCTGGCCTGGAGTTCCTGACCACCCGAAGTCATCCCAGAGTCATCCCATCATCCATCAACCTATTCTTTATAACCCAAGCTTGGTATTACATATACTCCTTGATTTGCCACATCTTCTCTCCTGCTCAATCAGTTAGGGTACTCAAATCAGCAAAAGATAGTCCTTCACCATTTTGCCAGTCCGTGACCATCACCCATTGACCATTACCCACTGACCGTCACCCACTGACCCATCACCCACTGACCCATCACCCACTGACTGTCACTCTTTGAACATCACCCACTGAGCCATCACCCACTGACCGTCACCCACTGACCATCACCCACTGACCATCACCCACTGACCCATCACCCACTGACCATCACCCACTGACCCATCACCCACTGACCGATCACCCACTGACCATCAGCCATTGACCATCACCAACTGACCCATCACCCACTGACCATAACCCACTGACCCATCACCCACTGACCGTCACCCACTGACCATCACCAACTGGAACATCACCCACTGACCCATCACCCACTGACCATCACCCACTGACCATCACCCACTGACCCATCACCCACTGACCCATCACCCACTGACCGTCACCCACTGGCTGTCACCCACTGACCGTCACCCAGTGACTGATCACCCACTGACCCATTGCCCACTGACCCATCACCCACTGACCGACACTCACTGACCGTCACCCACTGACCCATCACCCACTGACCCATCAGCCTCTGAACATCACCCACTGACCCATCACCCACTGACCCATCATCCACTGACCATCACCCACTGACCCATCACTCACTGACCCATCACCCACTGACCCAACACCCACTGACCCAAAACCCATTGACCATCACCCACTGACCCATCACCCACTGACCCATCAGCCACTGACCATCATACACTGACCCATCACACACTGGCCAAACACCCACTGACCCATCATCCACTGACCATCACCCACTGACCATCACCAACTGAACATCACCCACTGACCCATCACCCACTGACCATCACCCACTGACCATCACCCACTGACCCATCACCCACTGACCCATCAGCCTCTGAACATCACCCACTGACCCATCACCCACTGACCCATCATCCACTGACCATCACCCACTGACCCATCACTCACTGACCCATCACCCACTGACCCAACACCCACTGACCCATAACCCATTGACCATCACCCACTGACCCATCACCCACTGACCCATCAGCCACTGACCATCATACACTGACCCATCACACACTGGCCAAACACCCACTGACCCATCATCCACTGATCATCACCCACTGACCATCACCAACTGAACATCACCCACTGACCCATCACCCACTGACCATCACCCACTGACCAACACCCACTGACCATCACCCACTGACCTATCAACCACTGACTGTCACCCACTGACCATCACCCACTGACCATCACCCACTGACCTATCAACCACTGACTGTCACCCACTGACCGTCACCCACTGACCATCACCCACTGACCCATCACCCACTGACCATCACCCACTGACCTATCAGCCACTGACTGTCACCCACTGACCATCAGCCACTGACTGTCACCCACTGACCATCACCCACTGACCATCACCCACTGACCGTCACCCACTGACCATCACCCACTGACGCATCACCCACTGACCCATCAGCCACTGACCATCACCCACTGATCCATCACCCACTGACCCACACCCACTGACCCATAACCCACTGACCGTTGCCCACTGACCATCACCCACTTACCCATCACCCACTGACCATCACCCACTGACCATCACGCACTGGCCGTAACCCACTGATCGTCACCCACTGAACATCACCCATTGACCCATCACCCACTGACTGTCACCCACTGACCATCACACACTGACCAATTAGCCACTGACCATCACCCACTGACCCATCACCAACTGACCCATCACCCACTGACCGTCACCCACTGACCGTCACTCACTGACCATCACCCACTGACCATCACCCACTGACCGTCACCCACTGACCATCACCAACTGACCATAACCCACTGACCCATCACCCACTGACCGTCACCCACTGACCATCACCAACTGAACATCACCCACTGACCCATCACCCACTGACCATCACCCACTGACCATCACCCACTGACCCATCACCCACTGACCCATCACCCACTGACCGTCACCCACTGACTGTCACCCACTGACCGTCACCCAGTGACTGATCACCCACTGACCCATTGCCCACTGACCCATCACCCACTGACCGACACTCACTGACCGTCACCCACTGACCCATCACCCACTGACCCATCAGCCACTGAACATCACCCACTGACACATCACCCACTGACCCATCATCCACTGACCATCACCCACTGACCCATCACTCACTGACCCATCACCCACTGACCCAACACCCACTGACCCATAACCCACTGACCATCACCCACTGACTCATCACCCACTGACCCATCAGCCACTGACCATCACACACTGACCCATCACACACTGGCCAAACACCCACTGACCGATCATCCACTGACCATCACCCACCGACCATCACCCACTGACCCATCACCCACTGACCAACACCCACTGACCATCACCCACTGACTGTCACCCACTGACCCATCACCCACTGACCATCACCCACTGACCAACACCCACTGACCATCACCCACTGACCTATCAACCACTGACTGTCACCCACTGACCATCACCCACTGACCATCACCCACTGACCTATCAACCACTGACTGTCACCCACTGACCGTCACCCACTGACCATCACCCACTGACCCATCACCCAGTGACCCATCATCCACTGACCAACACCCACTGACCATCACCCACTGACCTATCAACCACTGACTGTCACCCACTGACCATCACCCACTGACCATCACCCACTGACCATCACCCACTGACCCATCACCCACTGACCATCACCCACTGACCCATCACCCACTGACCCATCACCCACTGACCGTCACCCACTGACTGTCACCCACTGACTGTCACCCAGTGACTGATCACCCACTGACCCATTGCCCACTGACCCATCACCCACTGACCGACACTCACTGACCGTCACCCACTGACCCATCACCCACTGACCCATCAGCCACTGAACATCACCCACTGACCCATCACCCACTGACCCATCATCCACTGACCATCACCCACTGACCCATCACTCACTGACCCATCACCCACTGACCCAACACCCACTGACCCATAACCCACTGACCATCACCCACTGACCCATCACCCACTGACCCATCAGCCACTGACCATCACACACTGACCCATCACACACTGGCCAAACACCCACTGACCGATCATCCACTGACCATCACCCACCGATCATCACCCACTGACCCATCACCCACTGACCAACACCCACTGACCATCACCCACTGACTGTCACCCACTGACCCATCACCCACTGACCATCACCCACTGACCAACACCCACTGACCATCACCCACTGACCGTCACCCACTGACCATCACCCACTGACCATCACCCACTGACCTATCAACCACTGACTGTCACCCACTGACCGTCACCCACTGACCATCACCCACTGACCCATCACCCACTGACCCATCATCCACTGACCAACACCCACTGACCATCACCCACTGACCTATCAACCACTGACTGTCACCCACTGACCATCACCCACTGACCATCACCTACTGACCATCACCCACTGACCCATCACCCACTGACCCATCATCCACTGACCAACACCCACTGACCATCACCCACTGACCTATCAGCCACTGACTGTCACCCACTGACCATCACCCACTGACCATCACCCACTGACCGTCACCCACTGACCATCACCCACTGACGCATCACCCACTGACCCATCAGCCACTGACCATCACCCACTGATCCATCACCCACTGACCCACACCCACTGACCCATAACCCACTGACTGTTGCCCACTGACCATCACCCACTTACCCATCACCCACTGACCATCACCCACTGACCATCACGCACTGGCCGTCACCCACTGATCGTCACCCACTGAACATCACCCACTGACCCATCACCCACTGACTGTCACCCACTGACCATCACACACTGACCAATTAGCCACTGACCATCACCCACTGACCCATCACCAACTGACCCATCACCCACTGACCGTCACCCACTGACCGTCACTCACTGACCATCATCCACTGACCATCACCCACTGACCGTCACCCACTGACCATCACCAACTGACCATAACCCACTGACCCATCACCCACTGACCGTCACCCACTGACCATCACCAACTGAACATCACCCACTGACCCATCACCCACTGACCATCACCCACTGACCCATCACCCACTGACCCATCACCCACTGACCGTCACCCACTGACTGTCACCCACTGACCGTCACCCAGTGACTGATCACCCACTGACCCATTGCCCACTGACCCATCACCCACTGACCGACACTCACTGACCGTCACCCACTGACCCATCACCCACTGACCCATCAGCCACTGAACATCACCCACTGACCCATCACCCACTGACCCATCATCCACTGACCATCACCCACTGACCCATCACTCACTGACCCATCACCCACTGACCCAACACCCACTGACCCATAACCCACTGACCATCACCCACTGACCCATCACCCACTGACCCATCAGCCACTGACCATCACACACTGACCCATCACACACTGGCCAAACACCCACTGACCCATCAGCCACTGACCATCACCCACCGACCATCACCCACTGACCCATCACCCACTGACCAACACCCACTGACCATCACCCACTGACTGTCACCCACTGACCCATCACCCACTGACCATCACCCACTGACCAACACCCACTGACCATCACCCACTGACCTATCAACCACTGACTATCACCCACTGACCATCACCCACTGACCATCACCCACTGACCTATCAACCACTGACTGTCACCCACTGACCGTCACCCACTGACCATCACCCACTGACCCATCACCCACTGACCCATCATCCACTGACCAACACCCACTGACCATCACCCACTGACCTATCAACCACTGACTGTCACCCACTGACCATCACCCACTGACCATCACCCACTGACCGTCACCCACTGACCATCACCCACTGACGCATCACCCACTGACCCATCAGCCACTGACCATCACCCACTGATCCATCACCCACTGACCCACACCCACTGACCCATAACCCACTGACCATTGCCCACTGACCATCACCCACGTACCCATCACCCACTGACCATCACCCACTGACCATCATGCACTGGCCGTCACCCACTGATCGTCACCCACTGACCATCACCCACTGACCCATCACCCACTGACCCATCACCCACTGACCGTCACCCACTGACTGTCACCCACTGACCGTCACCCAGTGACTGATCACCCACTGACCCATTGCCCACTGACCCATCACCCACTGACCGACACTCACTGACCGTCACCCACTGACCCATCACCCACTGACCCATCAGCCACTGAACATCACCCACTGACCCATCACCCACTGACCCATCATCCACTGACCATCACCCACTGACCCATCACTCACTGACCCATCACCCACTGACCCAACACCCACTGACCCATAACCCACTGACCATCACCCACTGACCCATCACCCACTGACCCATCAGCCACTGACCATCACACACTGACCCATCACACACTGGCCAAACACCCACTGACCCATCAGCCACTGACCATCACCCACCGACCATCACCCACTGACCCATCACCCACTGACCAACACCCACTGACCATCACCCACTGACTGTCACCCACTGACCCATCACCCACTGACCATCACCCACTGACCAACACCCACTGACCATCACCCACTGACCTATCAACCACTGACTATCACCCACTGACCATCACCCACTGACCATCACCCACTGACCTATCAACCACTGACTGTCACCCACTGACCGTCACCCACTGACCATCACCCACTGACCCATCACCCACTGACCCATCATCCACTGACCAACACCCACTGACCATCACCCACTGACCTATCAACCACTGACTGTCACCCACTGACCATCACCCACTGACCATCACCCACTGACCGTCACCCACTGACCATCACCCACTGACGCATCACCCACTGACCCATCAGCCACTGACCATCACCCACTGATCCATCACCCACTGACCCACAGCCACTGACCCATAACCCACTGACCATTGCCCACTGACCATCACCCACTTACCCATCACCCACTGACCATCACCCACTGACCATCATGCACTGGCCGTCACCCACTGATCGTCACCCACTGACCATCACCCACTGACCCATCACCCACTGACTGTCACCCACTGACCATCACACACTGACCAATTAGCCACTGACCATCACCCACTGACCCATCACCAACTGACCCAACACCCACTGACCCATCACCCACTGAGCATCACCACTGACCGTCACCCACAGAGCATCACCCACTGACTGTCACTGACTGACCCATCACCCACTGACTGTCACTGACTGACCCATCACCCACTGACTGATCACCCACTGACCCAACACCCATTGTTCCATAACCCACTGACCGTCACCCACTGACCCATCGCCCACTGACCCAACAGCCACTGACCATCACACACTGACCCATCACACACTGACCAAACCCACACTGACCCATCATCCACTGACCATCACCCACTGACCATCAACCACTGACCCATCACCCACTGACCAACACCCACTGACCATCACCCACTGACTGTCACCCACTGACCCATCACCCACTGACCATCACCCACTGACCAACACCCACTGACCATCACCCACTGACCTATCAACCACTGACTGTCACCCACTGACCAACACCCACTGACCATCACCCACTGACCCATCAGCCACTGAACATCACCCACTGACCCATCACCCACTGACCCATCACCCACTGACCCAACACCCACTGACCCATCATCCACTGACCAACACCCACTGACCATCACCCACTGACCTATCAACCACTGACTGTCACCCACTGACCATCACCCACTGAACATCACCCACTGACCCATCAGCCACTGAACATCACCCACTGACCCGTAACCCACTGACCCATCACCCACTGACCCAACACCCACTGACCCATCATCCACTGACCATCACCCACTGACCCATCACCCACTGACCCATAATCGACTGACCCTCAACCACGGACCCTTCACCCACTGACCCATCACCCACTGACCCAACACCCACTGACCCATCACCCACTGACCCATCACCCACTGACCCAACACCCACTGACCCATCATCCACTGACCATTACCCACTGACCCATCACCCACTGACACATCACCCACTAACCCATCATCCACTGACCAACACCCACTGACCCATCACCCACTGACCTATCAACCACTGACTGTCACCCACTGACCATCACCCACTGACGCATCACCCACTGACCCATCAGCCACTGACCATCACCCACTGACCCATCACCCACTGACCCGACACCCACTGACCCATAACCCACTGACCGTTGCCCACTGAACATCACCCACTGACCCATCACCCACTGACCATCACCCACTGACCCTCACGCACTGGGCGTCACCCACTGACCGTCACCCACTGACCATCACCCACTGACCCATCACCCACTGACTGTCACCCACTGACCATCACCCACTGACCATTACCCACTGACCCATCACCCACTGACCATTACACACTGACCCATTAGCCACTGACCATCACCCACTGACCCATCACCCACTGACCCAACACCCACTGACCCATCACCCACTGACCATCACCCACTGACCCATCACCCACTGACCCATCACCCACTGACCATCACCACTGACCGTCACCGTCAGCCACTGACCGTCACTCATGGAGCATCACCCACGGACTGTCACTGACTGACGCAACACATACTGACTGTCACTGACTGACCCATCACCCACTGACCCAACACCCACTGACCCATAACCCACTGACCGTCACCTACTGACCCATCACCCACTGACCCAACAGCCACTGACCATCACACACTGACCCATCACACACTGACCAAACACACACTGACCCATCATCCACTGACCATCACCCACTGACCATCAGCCACTGACCCATCACCCACTGACCAACACCCACTGACCATCACCCACTGACTGTCACCCACTGACCCATCACCCACTGACCATCACCCACTGACCAACACCCACTGACCATCACCCACTGACCTATCAACCACTGAATGTCACCCACTGACCATCACCCACTGAACATCACCCACTGACCCATCAGCCACTGAACATCACCCACTGACCCATCACCCACTGACCAACACCCACTGACCCAACACTCACTGACCCATCATCCACTGACCATCACCCACTGACCATAATCGACTGACCATCAACCACGGACCCATCACCCACTGACCATCACCCACTGACCAACACCCACTGACCATCACCCACTGACCTATCAACCACTGACTGTCACCCACTGACCAACACCCACTGACCATCACCCACTGACCTATCAACCACTGACTGTCACCCACTGACCATCACCCACTGACCATCACCCACTGACCTATCAACCACTGACTGTCACCCATTGACCGTCACCCACTGACCATCACCCACTACCATCACCCACTGACCCATCACCCACTGACCCATCATCCACTGACCAACACCCACTGAACATCACCCACTGACCTATCAACCACTGACTGTCACCCACTGACCATCATCCACTGAACATCACCCACTGACCCATCACCCACTGACCCATCACCCACTGACCCAACACCCACTGACCCATCATCCACTGACCATCACCCACTGACCCATCACCCACTGACCTATCACCCACTGACCCATCACCCACGGACCCATCACCCACTGACTCATCACCCACTGACTGTCACCCACTGACCATCACCCACTGACCATCACCCACTGACCTATCAACCACTGACTGTCACCCATTGACCGTCACCCACTGACCATCACCCACTGACCATCACCCACTGACCCATCACCCACTGACCCATCATCCACTGACCAACACCCACTGACCATCACCCACTGACCTATCAACCACTGACTGTCACCCACTGACCATCATCCACTGAACATCACCCACTGACCCATCACCCACTGACCCATCACCCACTGACCCAACACCCACTGACCCATCATCCACTGACCATCACCCACTGACCCATCACCCACTGACCCATCACCCACGGACCCATCACCCACTGACCCAACACCCACTGGCCCATAATCGACTGACCATCAACCACGGACCCATCACCCACTGACTCATCACCCACTGACCCAACACCCACTGACCCATCACCCACTGACCCATCACCCACTGACCCAACACCCACTGACCCATCATCCACTGACCATCACCCACTGACCCATCACCCATTTACCCATCACCCACTGACCTATCAACCACTGACTGTAACCCACTGACCATCACCCACTGACCCATCACCCACTGACCCATCATCCACTGACCATCACCCACTGACCCATCACCCACTGACTCATCACCCACTAACCCATCATCCACTGACCAACACCCACTGACCCATCACCCACTGACCAACACCCACTGACCCATCACCCACTGACCTATCAACCACTGACTCACCCACTGACCATCATCCACTGACGCATTACCCACTGACCTATCAGCCACTGACCATCACCCACTGATCCATCACCCACTGACCCGACACCCACTGACCCATAACCCACTGACCGTTGCCCACTGAACATCACCCACTGACCCATCACCCACTGACCATCACCCACTGACCCTCACGCACTGGGCGTCACCCACTGACCGTCACCCACTGACCATCACCCACTGACCCATCACCCACTGACTGTCACCCACTGACCATCGCCCACTGACCATTACCCACTGACCCATCACCCACTGACCATTACACACTGACCCATTAGCCACTGACCATCACCCACTGACCCATCACCCACTGACCCAACACCCACTGACCCATAACCCACTGACCGTCACCTACTGACCCATCACCCACTGACCCAACAGCCACTGACCATCACACACTGACCCATCACACACTGACCAAACACACACTGACCCATCATCCACTGACCATCACCCACTGACCATCAGCCACTGACCCATCACCCACTGACCAACACCCACTGACCATCACCCACTGACTGTCACCCACTGACCCATCACCCACTGACCATCACCCACTGATCAACACCCACTGACCATCACCCACTGACCTATCAACCACTGAATGTCACCCACTGACCATCACCCACTGAACATCACCCACTGACCCATCAGCCACTGAACATCACCCACTGACCCATCACCCACTGACCAACACCCACTGACCCAACACTCACTGACCCATCATCCACTGACCATCACCCACTGACCATAATCGACTGACCATCAACCACGGACCCATCACCCACTGACCATCACCCACTGACCAACACCCACTGACCATCACCCACTGACCTATCAACCACTGACTGTCACCCACTGACCATCACCCACTGACCATCACCCACTGACCTATCAACCACTGACTGTCACCCATTGACCGTCACCCACTGACCATCACCCACTGACCATCACCCACTGACCCATCACCCACTGACCCATCATCCACTGACCAACACCCACTGACCATCACCCACTGACCTATCAACCACTGACTGTCACCCACTGACCATCATCCACTGAACATCACCCACTGACCCATCACCCACTGACCCATCACCCACTGACCCAACACCCACTGACCCATCATCCACTGACCATCACCCACTGACCCATCACCCACTGACCTATCACCCACTGACCCATCACCCACGGACCCATCACCCACTGACCCATCACCCACTGACTGTCACCCACTGACCATCACCCACTGACCATCACCCACTGACCTATCAACCACTGACTGTCACCCATTGACCGTCACCCACTGACCATCACCCACTGACCATCACCCACTGACCCATCACCCACTGACCCATCATCCACTGACCAACACCCACTGACCATCACCCACTGACCTATCAACCACTGACTGTCACCCACTGACCATCATCCACTGAACATCACCCACTGACCCATCACCCACTGACCCATCACCCACTGACCCAACACCCACTGACCCATCATCCACTGACCATCACCCACTGACCCATCACCCACTGACCCATCACCCACGGACCCATCACCCACTGACCCAACACCCACTGGCCCATAATCGACTGACCATCAACCACGGACCCATCACCCACTGACTCATCACCCACTGACCCAACACCCACTGACCCATCACCCACTGACCCATCACCCACTGACCCAACACCCACTGACCCATCATCCACTGACCATCACCCACTGACCCATCACCCATTTACCCATCACCCACTGACCTATCAACCACTGACTGTAACCCACTGACCATCACCCACTGACCCATCACCCACTGACCCATCATCCACTGACCATCACCCACTGACCCATCACCCACTGACTCATCACCCACTAACCCATCATCCACTGACCAACACCCACTGACCCATCACCCACTGACCAACACCCACTGACCCATCACCCACTGACCTATCAACCACTGACTCACCCACTGACCATCATCCACTGACGCATCACCCACTGACCTATCAGCCACTGACCATCACCCACTGATCCATCACCCACTGACCCGACACCCACTGACCCATAACCCACTGACCGTTGCCCACTGACCATCACCCACTGACCCATCACCCACTGACCATCACCCACTGACCATCACGCACTGGCCGTCACCCACTGACCATCACCCACTGACCTTCACCCACTGACCCATCACCCACTGACTGTCACCCACTGACCATCACACACTGACCCATTAGCCACTGACCATCACCCACTGACCCATCACCCACTGACCCAACACCCACTGACCCATCACCCACTGACCATCACCCACTGACCCATCACCCACTGACCCATCACCCACTGACCATCACCACTGACCGTCATCGTCACCCACTGACCGTCACACATGGAACATCACCCACTGACTGTCACTGACTGACCCATCACCCACTGACTGTCACTGACTGACCCATCACGCACTGACCCATCACCCACTGACCCAACACCCATTGACCCATAACCCACTGACCGTCACCCACTGACCCATCACCCACTGACCAAACAGCCACTGACCATCACACACTGACCCATCACACACTGACCAAACACACACTGACCCATCATCCACTGACCATCACCCACTAACCATCACGCACTGACCCATCACCCACTGACCAACACCCACTGACCATCACCCACTGACTGTCACCCACTGACCCATCACCCACTGACCATCACCCACTGACCAACACCCACTGACCATCACCCACTGACCTATCAACCACTGACTGTCACCCACTGACCATCACCCACTGAACATCACCCACTGACCCATCATCCACTGACCCAACACCCACTGACCCATCACCCACTGACCATCACCCACTGACCCATCACCCACTGACCCATCACCCACTGACCATCACCACTGACCGTCATCGTCACCCACTGACCGTCACACATGGAACATCACCCACTGACTGTCACTGACTGACCCATCACCCACTGACTGTCACTGACTGACCCATCACCCACTGACCCATCACCCACTGACCCAACACCCATTGACCCATAACCCACTGACCGTCACCCACTGACCCATCACCCACTGACCAAACAGCCACTGACCATCACACACGACCCATCACACACTGACCAAACACACACTGACCCATCATCCACTGACCATCACCCACTGACCATCACCCACTGACCCATCACCCACTGACCAACACCCACTGACCATCACCCACTGACTGTAACCCACTGACCCATCACCCACTGACCATCACCCACTGACCCGACACCCACTGACCCATAACCCACTGACCGTTGCCCACTGACCATCACCCACTGACCCATCACCCACTGACCATCACCCACTGACCATCACGCACTGGCCGTCACCCACTGACCATCACCCACTGACCTTCACCCACTGACCCATCACCCACTGACTGTCACCCACTGACCATCACACACTGACCCATTAGCCACTGACCATCACCCACTGACCCATCACCCACTGACCCAACACCCACTGACCCATCACCCACTGACCATCACCCACTGACCCATCACCCACTGACCCATCACCCACTGACCATCACCACTGACCGTCATCGTCACCCACTGACCGTCACACATGGAACATCACCCACTGACTGTCACTGACTGACCCATCACCCACTGACTGTCACTGACTGACCCATCACGCACTGACCCATCACCCACTGACCCAACACCCATTGACCCATAACCCACTGACCGTCACCCACTGACCCATCACCCACTGACCAAACAGCCACTGACCATCACACACTGACCCATCACACACTGACCAAACACACACTGACCCATCATCCACTGACCATCACCCACTGACCATCACGCACTGACCCATCACCCACTGACCAACACCCACTGACCATCACCCACTGACTGTCACCCACTGACCCATCACCCACTGACCATCACCCACTGACCAACACCCACTGACCATCACCCACTGACCTATCAACCACTGACTGTCACCCACTGACCATCACCCACTGACCCATCACCCACTGACCCATCATCCACTGACCAACACCCACTGACCATCACCCACTGACCTATCAACCACTGACTGTCACCCACTGACCATCACCCACTGAACATCACCCACTGACCCATCATCCACTGACCCAACACCCACTGACCCATCACCCACTGACCATCACCCACTGACCCATCACCCACTGACCCATCACCCACTGACCATCACCACTGACCGTCATCGTCACCCACTGACCGTCACACATGGAACATCACCCACTGACTGTCACTGACTGACCCATCACCCACTGACTGTCACTGACTGACCCATCACCCACTGACCCATCACACACTGACCCAACACCCATTGACCCATAACCCACTGACCGTCACCCACTGACCCATCACCCACTGACCAAACAGCCACTGACCATCACACACTGACCCATCACACACTGACCAAACACACACTGACCCATCATCCACTGACCATCACCCACTGACCATCACCCACTGACCCATCACCCACTGACCAACACCCACTGACCATCACCCACTGACTGTAACCCACTGACCCATCACCCACTGACCATCACCCACTGACCAACACCCACTGACCATCACCCACTGACCTATCAACCACTGACTGTCACCCACTGACCATCACCCACTGACCCATCACCCACTGACCCATCATCAACTGACCAACACCCACTGACCATCACCCACTGACCTATCAACCACTGACTGTCACCCACTGACCATCACCCACTGAACATCACCCACTGACCCATCAGCCACTGAACATCACCCACTGACTCATCACCCACTGACCCATCACTCACTGACCCAACACCCACTGACCCATCATCCACTGACCATCACCCACTGACCCATCACCCACTGACCTATCACCCACTGACCCATCACCCACTGACCCATCACCCACTGACCCAACACCCACTGACCCATAATCGACTGACCATCAACCACGGACCCATCACCCACTGACCCATCACCCACTGACCCATCACCCACTGACCCAACACCCACTGACCCATCATCCACTGACCATCACCCACTGACCCATCACTCATTGACCTATCAACCACTGACTGTCACCCACTGATCATCACCTACTGACCTATCAACCACTGACTGTCACCCACTGACCATCACCCACTGACCATCACCCACTGACCCATCATCCACTGACCCATCATCCACTGACCCAACACCCACTGACCCATCACCCACTGACCCATCATACACTGACCATCACCCACTGGCCCATTGCCCACTGACCATCACCAACGGACACATCACCCACTGACCCATCAACCACTGACCCATCATCCACTGACCATCACCCACTGACACATCACCCACTGACCCATCACCCACTGACCCAACACCCACTGATCCATCATCCACTGACCATCACCCATTGACCCATCACCCACTGACCTATCAACCACTGACTGTAACCCACTGACCATCACCCACTGACCCATCACCCACTGACCCATCATCCACTGACCATCACCCACTGACCATCACCCACTGACCCATCATCCACTGACCAACACCCACTGACCATCACCCACTGACCTATCAACCACTGACTGTCACCCACTGACCCATCAGCCACTGAACATCAACCACTGACCCATCACCCACTGACCCATCACCCACTGACCCAACACCCACTGACCCATCATCCACTGACCATCACCCACTGACCCATCACCCACTGAACATCACCCACTAACCCATCACCCACTGACCCGATACCCACTGACCCAACACCCACTGACCCATCATCCACTGACCATCACCCATTGACCCATCACCCACTGACCTATCAACCACTGACTGTAACCCACTGACCATCACCCACTGACCCATCACCCACTGACCCATCATCCACTGACCATCACCCACTGACCATCACCCACTGACCCATCACCCACTGACCTATCACCCACTGACCCATCATCCACTGACCATCACCCACTGGCCCATTGCCCACTGACCATCACCAACGGACACACCACCCACTGACCCATCAACCACTGACCCATCATCCACTGACCATCACCCACTGACACATCACCCACTGACCCATCACCCACTGGCCCATTGCCCACTGACCATCACCAACGGACACATCACCCACTGACCCATCAACCACTGACCCATCATCCACTGACCATCACCCACTGACACATCACCCACTGACCCATCACCCACTAACCCAACACCCACTGACCCATCATCCACTGACCATCACCCATTGACCCATCACCCACTGACCTATCAACCACTGACTGTAACCCACTGACCATCACCCACTGACCCATCACCCACTGACCCATCATCCACTGACCATCACCCACTGACCATCACCCACTGACCCATCACCTACTGACCCATCATACACTGACCAACACCCACTGACCATCACACACTGACCTATCAACCACTGACTGTCACCCACTGACACAACAGCCACTGAACATCACCCACTGACCCATCACCCACTGACCATCACCCACTGACCATCACCCACTGACCCATCACCCACTGACCCATCATCCACTGACCAACACCCACTGACCATCACCCACTGACCTATCAACCACTGACTGTCACCCACTGACCATCACCCACTGAACATCACCCACTGACCCATCAGCCAATGAACATCACCCACTGACCCATCACCCACTGACCCATCACCCACTGACCCAACACCCACTGACCCATCATCCACTGACCATCACCCACTGACCCATCACTCATTGACCTATCAACCACTGACTGTCACCCACTGATCATCACCTACTGACCTATCAACCACTGACTGTCACCCACTGACCATCACCCACTGACCATCACCCACTGACCTATCAACCACTGACTGTCACCCACTGACCATCACCCACTGATCATCACCCACTGACCCATCATCCACTGACCAACACCCACTGACCATCACCCACTGACCTATCAACCACTGACTGTCACCAACTGACCATCACCCACCGAACATCACCCACTGTCCCATCAGCCACTGAACATCACCCACTGACCAAGAACCCACTGACCCATCACCCACTGACCCATCATCCACTGACCCAACACCCACTGACCCATCACCCACTGACCCATCATCCACTGACCATCACCCACTGGCCCATCACCCACTGACCATCACCAACGGACACATCACTCACTGACCCATCATCCACTGACCCATCATCCACTGACCCAACACCCACTGACCCATCACCCACTGACCCATCATACACTGACCATCACCCACTGGCCCATTGCCCACTGACCATCACCAACGGACACATCACCCACTGACCCATCAACCACTGACCCATCATCCACTGACCATCACCCACTGACACATCACCCACTGACCCATCACCCACTGACCCAACACCCACTGATCCATCATCCACTGACCATCACCCATTGACCCATCACCCACTGACCTATCAACCACTGACTGTAACCCACTGACCATCACCCACTGACCCATCACCCACTGACCCATCATCCACTGACCATCACCCACTGACCATCACCCACTGACCCATCATCCACTGACCAACACCCACTGACCATCACCCACTGACCTATCAACCACTGACTGTCACCCACTGACCCATCAGCCACTGAACATCAACCACTGACCCATCACCCACTGACCCATCACCCACTGACCCAACACCCACTGACCCATCATCCACTGACCATCACCCACTGACCCATCACCCACTGAACATCACCCACTAACCCATCACCCACTGACCCGATACCCACTGACCCAACACCCACTGACCCATCATCCACTGACCATCACCCATTGACCCATCACCCACTGACCTATCAACCACTGACTGTAACCCACTGACCTATCACCCACTGACCCATCATCCACTGACCATCACCCACTGGCCCATTGCCCACTGACCATCACCAACGGACACACCACCCACTGACCCATCAACCACTGACCCATCATCCACTGACCATCACCCACTGACACATCACCCACTGACCCATCACCCACTGGCCCATTGCCCACTGACCATCACCAACGGACACATCACCCACTGACCCATCAACCACTGACCCATCATCCACTGACCATCACCCACTGACACATCACCCACTGACCCATCACCCACTAACCCAACACCCACTGACCCATCATCCACTGACCATCACCCATTGACCCATCACCCACTGACCTATCAACCACTGACTGTAACCCACTGACCATCACCCACTGACCCATCACCCACTGACCCATCATCCACTGACCATCACCCACTGACCATCACCCACTGACCCATCACCTACTGACCCATCATACACTGACCAACGCCCACTGACCATCACACACTGACCTATCAACCACTGACTGTCACCCACTGACACAACAGCCACTGAACATCACCCACTGACCCATCACCCACTGACCATCACCCACTGACCATCACCCACTGACCCATCACCCACTGACCCATCATCCACTGACCAACACCCACTGACCATCACCCACTGACCTATCAACCACTGACTGTCACCCACTGACCATCACCCACTGAACATCACCCACTGACCCATCAGCCAATGAACATCACCCACTGACCCATCACCCACTGACCCATCACCCACTGACCCAACACCCACTGACCCATCATCCACTGACCATCACCCACTGACCCATCACTCATTGACCTATCAACCACTGACTGTCACCCACTGATCATCACCCACTGACCTATCAACCACTGACTGTCACCCACTGACCATCACCCACTGACCATCACCCACTGACCTATCAACCACTGACTGTCACCCACTGACCATCACCCACTGATCATCACCCACTGACCCATCATCCACTGACCAACACCCACTGACCATCACCCACTGACCTATCAATCACTGACTGTCACCAACTGACCATCACCCACCGAACATCACCCACTGTCCCATCAGCCACTGAACATCACCCACTGACCAAGAACCCACTGACCCATCACCCACTGACTGTCACCCACTGACCATCATCCACTGAACATCACCCACTGACCCATCACCCACTGACCCATCACCCACTGACCCAACACCCACTGACCCATCATCCACTGACCATCACCCACTGACCCATCACCCACTGACCTATCACCCACTGACCCATCACCCACGGACCCATCACCCACTGACCCATCACCCACTGACTGTCACCCACTGACCATCACCCACTGACCATCACCCACTGACCTATCAACCACTGACTGTCACCCATTGACCGTCACCCACTGACCATCACCCACTGACCATCACCCACTGACCCATCACCCACTGACCCATCATCCACTGACCAACACCCACTGACCATCACCCACTGACCTATCAACCACTGACTGTCACCCACTGACCATCATCCACTGAACATCACCCACTGACCCATCACCCACTGACCCATCACCCACTGACCCAACACCCACTGACCCATCATCCACTGACCATCACCCACTGACCCATCACCCACTGACCCATCACCCACGGACCCATCACCCACTGACCCAGCACCCACTGGCCCATAATCGACTGACCATCAACCACGGACCCATCACCCACTGACTCATCACCCACTGACCCAACACCCACTGACCCATCACCCATTGACCCATCACCCACTGACCCAACACCCACTGACCCATCATCCACTGACCATCACCCACTGACCCATCACCCATTTACCCATCACCCACTGACCTATCAACCACTGACTGTAACCCACTGACCATCACCCACTGACCCATCACCCACTGACCCATCATCCACTGACCATCACCCACTGACCCATCACCCACTGACTCATCACCCACTAACCCATCATCCACTGACCAACACCCACTGACCCATCACCCACTGACCAACACCCACTGACCCATCACCCACTGACCTATCAACCACTGACTCACCCACTGACCATCATCCACTGACGCATCACCCACTGACCTATCAGCCACTGACCATCACCCACTGATCCATCACCCACTGACCCGACACCCACTGACCCATAACCCACTGACCGTTGCCCACTGAACATCACCCACTGACCCATCACCCACTGACCATCACCCACTGACCCTCACGCACTGGGCGTCACCCACTGACCGTCACCCACTGACCATCACCCACTGACCCATCACCCACTGACTGTCACCCACTGACCATCACCCACTGACCATTACCCACTGACCCATCACCCACTGACCATTACACACTGACCCATTAGCCACTGACCATCACCCACTGACCCATCACCCACTGACCCAACACCCACTGACCCATAACCCACTGACCGTCACCTACTGACCCATCACCCACTGACCCAACAGCCACTGACCATCACACACTGACCCATCACACACTGACCAAACACACACTGACCCATCATCCACTGACCATCACCCACTGACCATCAGCCACTGACCCATCACCCACTGACCAACACCTACTGACCATCACCCACTGACTGTCACCCACTGACCCATCACCCACTGACCATCACCCACTGACCAACACCCACTGACCATCACCCACTGACCTATCAACCACTGAATGTCACCCACTGACCATCACCCACTGAACATCACCCACTGACCCATCAGCCACTGAACATCACCCACTGACCCATCACCCACTGACCAACACCCACTGACCCAACACTCACTGACCCATCATCCACTGACCATCACCCACTGACCATAATCGACTGACCATCAACCACGGACCCATCACCCACTGACCATCACCCACTGACCAACACACTGACCATCACCCACTGACCTATCAACCACTGACTGTCACCCACTGACCAACACCCACTGACCATCACCCACTGACCTATCAACCACTGACTGTCACCCACTGACCATCACCCACTGACCATCACCCACTGACCTATCAACCACTGACTGTCACCCATTGACCGTCACCCACTGACCATCACCCACTGACCATCACCCACTGACCCATCACCCACTGACCCATCATCCACTGACCAACACCCACTGACCATCACCCACTGACCTATCAACCACTGACTGTCACCCACTGACCATCATCCACTGAACATCACCCACTGACCCATCACCCACTGACCCATCACCCACTGACACAACACCCACTGACCCATCATCCACTGACCATCACCCACTGACCCATCACCCACTGACCTATCACCCACTGACCCATCACCCACGGACCCATCACCCACTGACCCATCACCCACTGACTGTCACCCACTGACCATCACCCACTGACCATCACCCACTGACCTATCAACCACTGACTGTCACCCATTGACCGTCACCCACTGACCATCACCCACTGACCATCACCCACTGACCCATCACCCACTGACCCATCATCCACTGACCATCACCCATTGACCCATCACCCACTGACCTATCAACCACTGACTGTAACCCACTGACCATCACCCACTGACCCATCACCCACTGACCCATCATCCACTGACCATCACCCACTGACCATCACCCACTGACCCATCACCTACTGACCCATCATACACTGACCAACACCCACTGACCATCACACACTGACCTATCAACCACTGACTGTCACCCACTGACACAACAGCCACTGAACATCACCCACTGACCCATCACCCACTGACCATCACCCACTGACCATCACCCACTGACCCATCACCCACTGACCCATCATCCACTGACCAACACCCACTGACCATCACCCACTGACCTATCAACCACTGACTGTCACCCACTGACCATCACCCACTGAACATCACCCACTGACCCATCAGCCAATGAACATCACCCACTGACCCATCACCCACTGACCCATCACCCACTGACCCAACACCCACTGACCCATCATCCACTGACCATCACCCACTGACCCATCACTCATTGACCTATCAACCACTGACTGTCACCCACTGATCATCACCCACTGACCTATCAACCACTGACTGTCACCCACTGACCATCACCCACTGACCATCACCCACTGACCTATCAACCACTGACTGTCACCCACTGACCATCACCCACTGATCATCACCCACTGACCCATCATCCACTGACCAACACCCACTGACCATCACCCACTGACCTATCAATCACTGACTGTCACCAACTGACCATCACCCACCGAACATCACCCACTGTCCCATCAGCCACTGAACATCACCCACTGACCAAGAACCCACTGACCCATCACCCACTGACTGTCACCCACTGACCATCATCCACTGAACATCACCCACTGACCCATCACCCACTGACCCATCACCCACTGACCCAACACCCACTGACCCATCATCCACTGACCATCACCCACTGACCCATCACCCACTGACCTATCACCCACTGACCCATCACCCACGGACCCATCACCCACTGACCCATCACCCACTGACTGTCACCCACTGACCATCACCCACTGACCATCACCCACTGACCTATCAACCACTGACTGTCACCCATTGACCGTCACCCACTGACCATCACCCACTGACCATCACCCACTGACCCATCACCCACTGACCCATCATCCACTGACCAACACCCACTGACCATCACCCACTGACCTATCAACCACTGACTGTCACCCACTGACCATCATCCACTGAACATCACCCACTGACCCATCACCCACTGACCCATCACCCACTGACCCAACACCCACTGACCCATCATCCACTGACCATCACCCACTGACCCATCACCCACTGACCCATCACCCACGGACCCATCACCCACTGACCCAGCACCCACTGGCCCATAATCGACTGACCATCAACCACGGACCCATCACCCACTGACTCATCACCCACTGACCCAACACCCACTGACCCATCACCCATTGACCCATCACCCACTGACCCAACACCCACTGACCCATCATCCACTGACCATCACCCACTGACCCATCACCCATTTACCCATCACCCACTGACCTATCAACCACTGACTGTAACCCACTGACCATCACCCACTGACCCATCACCCACTGACCCATCATCCACTGACCATCACCCACTGACCCATCACCCACTGACTCATCACCCACTAACCCATCATCCACTGACCAACACCCACTGACCCATCACCCACTGACCAACACCCACTGACCCATCACCCACTGACCTATCAACCACTGACTCACCCACTGACCATCATCCACTGACGCATCACCCACTGACCTATCAGCCACTGACCATCACCCACTGATCCATCACCCACTGACCCGACACCCACTGACCCATAACCCACTGACCGTTGCCCACTGAACATCACCCACTGACCCATCACCCACTGACCATCACCCACTGACCCTCACGCACTGGGCGTCACCCACTGACCGTCACCCACTGACCATCACCCACTGACCCATCACCCACTGACTGTCACCCACTGACCATCACCCACTGACCATTACCCACTGACCCATCACCCACTGACCATTACACACTGACCCATTAGCCACTGACCATCACCCACTGACCCATCACCCACTGACCCAACACCCACTGACCCATAACCCACTGACCGTCACCTACTGACCCATCACCCACTGACCCAACAGCCACTGACCATCACACACTGACCCATCACACACTGACCAAACACACACTGACCCATCATCCACTGACCATCACCCACTGACCATCAGCCACTGACCCATCACCCACTGACCAACACCTACTGACCATCACCCACTGACTGTCACCCACTGACCCATCACCCACTGACCATCACCCACTGACCAACACCCACTGACCATCACCCACTGACCTATCAACCACTGAATGTCACCCACTGACCATCACCCACTGAACATCACCCACTGACCCATCAGCCACTGAACATCACCCACTGACCCATCACCCACTGACCAACACCCACTGACCCAACACTCACTGACCCATCATCCACTGACCATCACCCACTGACCATAATCGACTGACCATCAACCACGGACCCATCACCCACTGACCATCACCCACTGACCAACACACTGACCATCACCCACTGACCTATCAACCACTGACTGTCACCCACTGACCAACACCCACTGACCATCACCCACTGACCTATCAACCACTGACTGTCACCCACTGACCATCACCCACTGACCATCACCCACTGACCTATCAACCACTGACTGTCACCCATTGACCATCACCCACTGACCATCACCCACTGACCATCACCCACTGACCCATCACCCACTGACCCATCATCCACTGACCAACACCCACTGACCATCACCCACTGACCTATCAACCACTGACTGTCACCCACTGACCATCATCCACTGAACATCACCCACTGACCCATCACCCACTGACCCATCACCCACTGACCCAACACCCACTGACCCATCATCCACTGACCATCACCCACTGACCCATCACCCACTGACCTATCACCCACTGACCCATCACCCACGGACCCATCACCCACTGACCCATCACCCACTGACTGTCACCCACTGACCATCACCCACTGACCATCACCCACTGACCTATCAACCACTGACTGTCACCCATTGACCGTCACCCACTGACCATCACCCACTGACCATCACCCACTGACCCATCACCCACTGACCCATCACCCACTGACCAACACCCACTGACCATCACCCACTGACCTATCAACCACTGACTGTCACCCACTGACCATCACCCACTGAACATCACCCACTGACCCATCACCCACTGACCCATCACCCACTGACCAACACCCACTGACCATCACCCACTGACCTATCAACCACTGACTGTCACCCACTGACCATCACCCACTGACCCATCACCCACTGACCATCACCCACTGACCAATAACCCAGTGACCATCACCCACTGACCCACCACCCACTGACCCATCACCCACTGACTGTTCACCCAGTGAGCCATCACCCACTGACCATAACCCACTGACAATCACCCACTGACCCATCACCCACTGACCATCACCCACTGACCATCACCCACTGACCCACCACCCACTGACCTATCACCCACTGACCATCACCCACTGGCCCATCACCCACTGACCCATCACCCACTGACCCATCACCCACTGACTGATCACCCACTGACCCATCACCAACTGACCCATCACCCACTGACTGTCACCCATTGACCTATCACCCACTGACCATCACCCACTGACCATCACCCACTGACCCATCACCCACTGACCCATCACCAACTGACCCATAACCCACTGACCCATCACGCACTGACCCATCACCCACTGACCATCATCCAGTGACCCATCACCCACTGACCATCACCCACTGACCATCACCCACAGACCCATCACCCACTTACCCATTACCCACTGACCACTCACCCACTGACTATCACCCACTGACCATCACCCACTGACCCACCACCCACTGACCCATCACCCACTGACCATCACCCACTGACCAATAACCCACTGACCATCACCCACTGACCCACCACCCACTGACCCATCACCCACTGACCATCACCCACTGGCCCATAACCCACTGACCCATCACCCACTGACCATCACCCACTGACCAATAACCCAGTGACCATCACCCACTGACCCACCACCCACTGACCACCCACTGACCTATCAACCACTGACTGTCACCAACTGACCATCATCCACCGAACATCACCCACTGACCCATCAGCCACTGAACATCACCCACTGACCAAGACCCCACTGACCCATCACCCACTGACCCAACACCCACTGACCCATCACCCACTGACCCATCATCCACTGACCATCACCCACTGGCCAATTGCCCACTGACCATCACCAAGGGACACATCACCCACTGACCCATCAACCATTGACCCATCATCCACTGACCATCACCCACTGACACATCACCCACTGACCATTAACCACTGACCCAACACCCACTGACCCATCATCCACTGACCATCACCCATTGACCCATCAACCACTGAGCTATCAACCACTGACTGTAACCAACTGACCATCACCCACTGACCCATCACCCACTGACCATCACCCACTGACCATCACCCACTGACCCATCACCCACTGACCCATCATCCACTGACCGATAACCCACTGACCATCACCCACTGACTGTCACCCACTTACCATCACCCACTGACCATCATCCACTGAACCATCACCCACTGACCCATCACCCACTGACCATCACCCACTGACCCATCACCCACTGACCGATCACCCACTGACACATCACCCACTGCCCTTCACCCACTGACCCATCACCCACTGACCCATCACCCACTGACTGTTACCCACTGACCCATCACCCACTGACCATCACCCACTGACCATCACCCACTGACCCATCACCCACTGACCCATCATCCACTGACCAACACCCACTGACCATCACCCACTGACCTATCAACCACTGACTGTCACCCACTGACCATCACCCACTGAACATCACCCACTGACCCATCAGCCACTGAACATCACCCACTGACCCATCACCCACTGACCCATCACCCACTGACCCAACACCCACTGACCCATCACTCACTGACCCATCACCCACTGACCCAACACCCACTGACCCATCATCCACTGACCATCACCCACTGACCCATCACCCATTGACCTATCACCCACTGACCTATCAACCACTGACTGTAACCCACTGACCATCACCCACTGACCCATCACCCACTGACTGTCACCCACTGACACAACAGCCACTGAACATCACCCACTGACCCATCACCCACTGACCATCACCCACTGACCATCACCCACTGACCCATCACCCACTGACCCATCATCCACTGACCAACACCCACTGACCATCACCCACTGACCTATCAACCACTGACTGTCACCCACTGACCATCACCCACTGAACATCACCCACTGACCCATCAGCCACTGAACATCACCCACTGACCCATCACCCACTGACCCATCACCCACTGACCCAACACCCACTGACCCATCACTCACTGACCCATCACCCACTGACCCAACACCCACTGACCCATCATCCACTGACCATCACCCACTGACCCATCACCCATTGACCCATCACCCACTGGCCTATCAACCACTGACTGTAACCCACTGACCATCACCCTCTGACCCATCACCCACTGACCCATCATCAACTGCCCATCACCCACTGACCCATCACCCACTGACTCATCACCTACTAACTCATCATCCACTGACCAACACCCACTGACCCATCAGCCACTGACCTATAAAACACTGACTGTCACCCACTGACCATCGCCCACTGACCATCACTCACTGACCCATCACCCACTGACCAACACCCACTGACCCATCACCCACTGACCTATCAACCACTGACTGTCACCCACTGACCATCATCCACTGAACATCATCCACTGACCCGTCAGCCACTGAACATCACCCACTGACCCATCACCCACCGACCCATCATCCACTGACCATCACCCACTGACCCATCACCCCCTGACCCATCAACCACTGACTGTCACCCACTGACCATCACCCACTGAACATCACCCACTGACCCATCAGCCACTGAACATCACCCACTGACCCATCAATCACTGACCCATCACCCACTGACCCATCACCCACTGACCATCACCCACTAACCCATCACCCACTGACCCAATACCCACTGACCCAACACCCACTGACCCATCATCCACTGACCATCACCCATTAACCCATCATCCACTGACCTATCAACCACTGACTGTAACCCACTGACCATCACCCACTGACTCATCACCCACTGACCCATCACCCACTGACCCATCACCCACTGACCTATCACCCACTGACCCATCATCCACTGACCAACACCCACTGACCCATCACCCACTGACCTATCAAACACTGACTGTCACCCACTGACCATTGCCCACTGACCATCACCCACTGACCCATCACCCACTGACCAACACCCACTGACCCATCACCCACTGACCTATCAACCACTGACTGTCACCCACTGACCATCACCCACTGAACTTCACCCACTGACCCATCAGCCCCTGAACATCACCCACTGACCAACACCCACTGACCATCAGCCACTGAACTATCAACCACTGACTGTCACCCACTGACCATCACCCACTGAACAACACCCACTGACCCATCAGCCACTGAACATTACCCACTGACTTATCATCCACTGACCCATCACCCACTGACCCAACACCCACTGACCCATCATCCACTGACCATCACCCACTGACCCATCACCCACTGACCCATCACCCACTGACACAACACCCACTGACCCATCACCCACTGACCCATCATCCACTGACCATCACCCACTGACCCATCACCCACTGACCGTTGCCCACTGACCATCACCCACTGACCCATCACCCACTGACCATCACCCACTGACCATCACGCACTGGCCGTCACCCACTGACCATCACCCACTGACCATCACCCACTGACCCTTCACCCACTGACCCAACACCCACTGTCCCATCACCCACTGACCATCACCCACTGACCCATCACCCACTGACCCATCACCCACTGACCATCACCACTGACCGTCACCGTCACCCACTGACCGTCACCCACGGAGCATCACCCACTGACTGTCACTGACTGACCCATCACACACTGACCCATCACCCACTGACCCAACACCCATTGACCCATCACACACTGACGAAACACACACTGACCCATCTTCCACTGACCATCACCCACTGACCCATTACCCACTGACCAACACCCACTGATCTTCACCCACTGACCATCACCACTGACCGTCACCGTCACCCACTGACCGTCACCCATGGAGCATCACCCACTGACTGTCACTGACTGACCCATTACCCACTGACTGTCACTGACTGACCCATCACCCACTGACCATCACCCACTGACCATCACGCACTGTCCATCACCCACTGACCATCACCCACTGACCATCACCCACTGACCCATCACCCACTGACCCAACACCCACTGACCCATCACCCACTGACCATCACCCACTGACCCATCACCCACTGACCCATCACCCACTGACCATCACCACTGACCGTCACCGTCACCCACTGACCATCACCCATGGAGCATCACCCACTGACTGTCACTGACTGACCCATCACCCACTTACTGTCACTGACTGACCCATCACCCACTGACACATCACCCACTGACCCAACACCCATTGACCCATCACACACTGACCAAACAAACACTGACCCATCATCCACTGACTATCACCCACTGACCATCACCCACTGACCCATCACCCACTGACCAACACCCACTGACCATCACCCACTGACCTATCAACCACTGACTGTCACCCACTGACCATCACCCACTGACCATCACCCACTGACCCATCACCCACTGACCCATCACCTACTGACCCATCATCCGCTGACCAACACCCACTGACCTATCAACCACTGACTGTCACCCACTGACCATCACCCACTGAACATCACCCACTGATCCATCAGCCACTGAACATCACCCACTGACTCATCACCCACTGACCCATCACCCACTGACCCAACACCCACTGACCCATCATCCACTGACCATCACCCACTGACCCATCACCCACTGACCTATCACCCACTGACCCATCACCCACTGACCCATCACCCACTGACCCAACACCCACTGAACCATAATCGACTGACCAACAACCACGGACCCATCACCCACTGACCCATCACCCACTGACCCAACACCCACTGACCCATCACTCACTGACCCATCACCCACTGACCCAACACCCACTGACCCATCATCCACTGACCATCACCCACTGACCCATCACCCATTGACCCATCACCCACTGGCCTATCAACCACTGACTGTAACCCACTGACCATCACCCACTGACCCATCACCCACTGACCCAACACCCACTGACCCATCATCCACTGACCATCACCCACTGACCCATCACCCACTGACCTATCACCCACTGACCCATCACCCACTGACCCATCACCCACTGACCCAACACCCACTGACCCATAATCGACTGACCAACAACCACGGACCCATCACCCACTGACCCATCACCCACTGACCCAACACCCACTGACCCATCACTCACTGACCCATCACCCACTGACCCAACACCCACTGACCCATCATCCACTGACCATCACCCACTGACCCAACACCCACTGACCCATCATCCACTGACCATCACCCACTGACCCATCACCCATTGACCCATCACCCACTGGCCTATCAACCACTGACTGTAACCCACTGATCATCACCCACTGACCCATCACCCACTGACCCAACTTCCACTGACCATCACCCACTGACCCATCACCCCCTGACCCATCACCCACTGACCCAACACCCACTGACCCAACACCCACTGACCCATCACTCACTGACCCATCACCCACTGACCCAACACCCACTGACCCATCATCCACTGACCATCACCCACTGACCCAACACCCACTGACCCATCATCCACTGACCCATCACCCCCTGACCCATCATCCACTGAACATCACCCAGTGACCCATCACCCACTGACCCATCATCCACTGACCATCACCAACTGACCCATCACCCACTGACCCATCACCCACCGACCCAACATCCACTGACCATCACCCACTGACCCATCACCCCCTGACCCATCACCCACTGACCCAACACCCACTGACCCATAAACCACTAACCATCACCCACTGACCCATCACCCACGGACCCATCAGCCACTGACCATCACACACTGACCCATCACACACTGGCCAAACACCCACTGACCCATCACCCACTGACCAACACCCACTGACCATCAATCACTGACTGTCACCCACTGACCCATCAACCACTGAACATCACCCACTGACCAACACCCACTGACCATCACCCATTGACCTATCAACCACTGACTGTCACCCACTGATCATCACCCACTGACCTATCAACCACTGACCATCACCCACTGACCCACCACCCACTGACCCATCACCCACTGACCATCACCCACTGGCCCATAACCCACTGACCCATCACCCACTGACCATCACCCACTGACCCATCATCCACGGACCAACACCCACTGACCACCCACTGACCTATCAACCACTGACTGTCACCAACTGACCATCACCCACCGAACATCACCCACTGACCCATCAGCCACTGAACATCACCCACTGACCAAGACCCCACTGACCCATCACCCACTGACCCAACACCCACTGACCCATCACCCACTGACCCATCATCCACTGACCATCACCCACTGGCCAATTGCCCACTGACCATCACCAACGGACACATCACCCACTAACCCATCAACCATTGACCCATCATCCACTGACCATCACCCACTGACACATCACCCACTGACCATTAACCACTGACCCAACACCCACTGACCCATCATCCACTGACCATCACCCATTGACCCATCAACCACTGAGCTATCAACCACTGACTGTAACCCACTGACCATCACCCACTGACCCATCACCCACTGACCATCACCCACTGACCATCACCCACTGACCCATCACCCACTGACCCATCATCCACTGACCGATAACCCACTGACCATCACCCACTGACTGTCACCCACTTACCATCACCCACTGACCATCATCCACTGAACCATCACCCACTGACCCATCACCCACTGACCATCACCCACTGACCCATCACCCACTGACCGATCACCCACTGACACATCACCCACTGCCCTTCACCCACTGACCCATCACCCACTGACCCATCACCCACTGACTGTTACCCACTGACCCATCACCCACTGACCATCACCCACTGACCATCACCCACTGACTGTCACCCACTGACCATCACTCACTGACCCGTCACCCACTGACCCATCACCCACTGACCATTACCCACTGACCATCACCCACTGACCCATCACCCACTGACCCATCACCCACTGCATCACCCACTGACCATCATCCACTGGCCCATCAGCCACTGACCATCACCCACTGACCGTCACCCACTGACCCATCACCCACTGACCCATCACCCACTGACCGTCACCCACTGACCATCACCCACTGACCCATCACCCACATACCCATCACCCACTGACCGTCACCCACTGACCCATCACCCACTGACCCGTCACCCACTGACACACCACCCACTGACCCATCACCCACTGACCATCACCCACTGACCATCACCCACTAACCCATCACCCACTGACCATCACCCACTGACCCATCACCCACTGACCATCACCCACTGACCATCACCCACTGACCCATAACCCACTGACCACCCACTGACCCATCACCCACTGACCCATCACCCACTGACCATCACCCACTGACCGTCACCCACTAACCCATCACCCACTGACCATCACCCACTGACCATCACCCACTGACCCATCACCCACTGACCATCACCCACTGACCATCACCCACTGACTGTCACCCACTGACCCATCACGCACTGACCCATCACCCACTGACCATCACCCACTGACCCATCACCCACTGACCATCACCTACTGACCATCACCCACAGACCCATCACCCACTTATCGATCACCCACTGACCATCACCCACTGACCCATCACCCATTGATCATCACCCACTGACCCTTCACCCACTTACCGATCACCCACTGACCATCACCCACTGACCCATCACGCACTGACCCATCACCCACTGACCATCACCCAGTGACCCATCACCCACTGACCATAACCCACTGACAATCACCCACTGACCCATCACCCACTGACCATCACCCACTGACCATCACCCACTGACCCACCACCCACTGACCCATCACCCACTGACCATCACCCACTGACCCATCATCCACTGACCCACCACCCACTGACCCATCACCCACTGACTGTTCACCCAGTGACCCATCACCCACTGACCATAACCCACTGACCCATAACCCACTGACCACCCACTGACCCATCACCCACTGACCCATCACCCACTGACCATCACCCACTGACCGTCACCCACTGACCATCACCCACTGACCCATCACCCACATACCCATCACCCACTGACCGTCACCCACTGACCCATCACCCACTGACCCGTCACCCACTGACACACCACCCACTGACCCATCACCCACTGACCATCACCCACTGACCATCACCCACTAACCCATCACCCACTGACCATCACCCACTGACCCATCACCCACTGACCATCACCCACTGACCATCACCCACTGACCCATAACCCACTGACCACCCACTGACCCATCACCCACTGACCCATCACCCACTGACCCATCACACACTGACCGTCACCCACTGACCATCACCCACTGACCATCACCCACTGACCCATCACCCACTGACCATCACCCACTGACCATCACCCACTGACTGTCACCCACTGACCCATCACGCACTGACCCATCACCCACTGACCATCACCCAGTGACCTATCACCCACTGACCATCACCCACTGACCATCACCCACAGACCCATCACCCACTTATCGATCACCCACTGACCATCACCCACTGACCCATCACCCATTGATCATCACCCACTGACCCTTCACCCACTTACCGATCACCCACTGACCATCACCCACTGACCCATCACGCACTGACCCATCACCCACTGACCATCACCCAGTGACCCATCACCCACTGACCATAACCCACTGACAATCACCCACTGACCCATCACCCACTGACCATCACCCACTGACCATCACCCACTGACCCATCACCCACTGACCATCACCCACTGACCAATAACCCAGTGACCATCACCCACTGACCCACCACCCACTGACCCATCACCCACTGACTGTTCACCCAGTGAGCCATCACCCACTGACCATAACCCACTGACAATCACCCACTGACCCATCACCCACTGACCATCACCCACTGACCATCACCCACTGACCCACCACCCACTGACCTATCACCCACTGACCATCACCCACTGGCCCATCACCCACTGACCCATCACCCACTGACCCATCACCCACTGACTGATCACCCACTGACCCATCACCAACTGACCCATCACCCACTGACTGTCACCCATTGACCTATCACCCACTGACCATCACCCACTGACCATCACCCACTGACCCATCACCCACTGACCCATCACCAACTGACCCATAACCCACTGACCCATCACGCACTGACCCATCACCCACTGACCATCATCCAGTGACCCATCACCCACTGACCATAACCCACTGACCATCACCCACAGACCCATCACCCACTTACCCATTACCCACTGACCACTCACCCACTGACTATCACCCACTGACCATCACCCACTGACCCACCACCCACTGACCCATCACCCACTGACCATCACCCACTGACCAATAACCCACTGACCATCACCCACTGACCCACCACCCACTGACCCATCACCCACTGACCATCACCCACTGGCCCATAACCCACTGACCCATCACCCACTGACCATCACCCACTGACCAATAACCCAGTGACCATCACCCACTGACCCACCACCCACTGACCACCCACTGACCTATCAACCACTGACTGTCACCAACTGACCATCACCCACCGAACATCACCCACTGACCCATCAGCCACTGAACATCACCCACTGACCAAGACCCCACTGACCCATCACCCACTGACCCAACACCCACTGACCCATCACCCACTGACCCATCATCCACTGACCATCACCCACTGGCCAATTGCCCACTGACCATCACCAAGGGACACATCACCCACTGACCCATCAACCATTGACCCATCATCCACTGACCATCACCCACTGACACATCACCCACTGACCATTAACCACTGACCCAACACCCACTGACCCATCATCCACTGACCATCACCCATTGACCCATCAACCACTGAGCTATCAACCACTGACTGTAACCCACTGACCATCACCCACTGACCCATCACCCACTGACCATCACCCACTGACCATCACCCACTGACCCATCACCCACTGACCCATCATCCACTGACCGATAACCCACTGACCATCACCCACTGACTGTCACCCACTTACCATCACCCACTGACCATCATCCACTGAACCATCACCCACTGACCCATCACCCACTGACCATCACCCACTGACCCATCACCCACTGACCGATCACCCACTGACACATCACCCACTGCCCTTCACCCACTGACCCATCACCCACTGACCCATCACCCACTGACTGTTACCCACTGACCCATCACCCACTGACCATCACCCACTGACCATCACCCACTGACTGTCACCCACTGACCATCACTCACTGACCCGTCACCCACTGACCCATCACCCACTGACCATTACCCACTGACCATCACCCACTGACCCATCACCCACTGACCCATCACCCACTGCATCACCCACTGACCATCATCCACTGGCCCATCAGCCACTGACCATCACCCACTGACCGTCACCCACTGACCCATCACCCACTGACCCATCACCCACTGACCGTCACCCACTGACCATCACCCACTGACCCATCACCCACATACCCATCACCCACTGACCGTCACCCACTGACCCATCACCCACTGACCCGTCACCCACTGACACACCACCCACTGACCCATCACCCACTGACCATCACCCACTGACCATCACCCACTAACCCATCACCCACTGACCATCACCCACTGACCCATCACCCACTGACCATCACCCACTGACCATCACCCACTGACCCATAACCCACTGACCACCCACTGACCCATCACCCACTGACCCATCACCCACTGACCATCACCCACTGACCGTCACCCACTAACCCATCACCCACTGACCATCACCCACTGACCATCACCCACTGACCCATCACCCACTGACCATCACCCACTGACCATCACCCACTGACTGTCACCCACTGACCCATCACGCACTGACCCATCACCCACTGACCATCACCCACTGACCCATCACCCACTGACCATCACCTACTGACCATCACCCACAGACCCATCACCCACTTATCGATCACCCACTGACCATCACCCACTGACCCATCACCCATTGATCATCACCCACTGACCCTTCACCCACTTACCGATCACCCACTGACCATCACCCACTGACCCATCACGCACTGACCCATCACCCACTGACCATCACCCAGTGACCCATCACCCACTGACCATAACCCACTGACAATCACCCACTGACCCATCACCCACTGACCATCACCCACTGACCATCACCCACTGACCCACCACCCACTGACCCATCACCCACTGACCATCACCCACTGACCCATCATCCACTGACCCACCACCCACTGACCCATCACCCACTGACTGTTCACCCAGTGACCCATCACCCACTGACCATAACCCACTGACCCATAACCCACTGACCACCCACTGACCCATCACCCACTGACCCATCACCCACTGACCATCACCCACTGACCGTCACCCACTGACCATCACCCACTGACCCATCACCCACATACCCATCACCCACTGACCGTCACCCACTGACCCATCACCCACTGACCCGTCACCCACTGACACACCACCCACTGACCCATCACCCACTGACCATCACCCACTGACCATCACCCACTAACCCATCACCCACTGACCATCACCCACTGACCCATCACCCACTGACCATCACCCACTGACCATCACCCACTGACCCATAACCCACTGACCACCCACTGACCCATCACCCACTGACCCATCACCCACTGACCCATCACACACTGACCGTCACCCACTGACCATCACCCACTGACCATCACCCACTGACCCATCACCCACTGACCATCACCCACTGACCATCACCCACTGACTGTCACCCACTGACCCATCACGCACTGACCCATCACCCACTGACCATCACCCAGTGACCCATCACCCACTGACCATCACCCACTGACCATCACCCACAGACCCATCACCCACTTATCGATCACCCACTGACCATCACCCACTGACCCATCACCCATTGATCATCACCCACTGACCCTTCACCCACTTACCGATCACCCACTGACCATCACCCACTGACCCATCACGCACTGACCCATCACCCACTGACCATCACCCAGTGACCCATCACCCACTGACCATAACCCACTGACAATCACCCACTGACCCATCACCCACTGACCATCACCCACTGACCATCACCCACTGACCCATCACCCACTGACCATCACCCACTGACCAATAACCCAGTGACCATCACCCACTGACCCACCACCCACTGACCCATTACCCACTGACTGTTCACCCAGTGAGCCATCACCCACTGACCATAACCCACTGACAATCACCCACTGACCCATCACCCACTGACCATCACCCACTGACCATCACCCACTGACCCACCACCCACTGACCTATCACCCACTGACCATCACCCACTGGCCCATCACCCACTGACCCATCACCCACTGACCCATCACCCACTGACTGATCACCCACTGACCCATCACCAACTGACCCATCACCCACTGACTGTCACCCATTGACCTATCACCCACTGACCATCACCCACTGACCATCACCCACTGACCCATCACCCACTGACCCATCACCAACTGACCCATAACCCACTGACCCATCACGCACTGACCCATCACCCACTGACCATCATCCAGTGACCCATCACCCACTGACCATAACCCACTGACCATCACCCACAGACCCATCACCCACTTACCCATTACCCACTGACCACTCACCCACTGACTATCACCCACTGACCATCACCCACTGACCCACCACCCACTGACCCATCACCCACTGACCATCACCCACTGACCAATAACCCACTGACCATCACCCACTGACCCACCACCCACTGACCCATCACCCACTGACCATCACCCACTGGCCCATAACCCACTGACCCATCACCCACTGACCATCACCCACTGACCAATAACCCAGTGACCATCACCCACTGACCCACCACCCACTGACCTATCACCTGCTGACTGTTCACCCACTGACCATCACCCACTGACCCACCACCCACTGACCCATCACCCACTGACCGATCACCCACTGACCATCACCCACTGACCATCACCAACTGACCCATCACCCACTGACTGTCACCCACTGACCTATCACCCACTGACCATCACCCACTGACCCATCACCCACTGACCCATCACCCACTGACCATCACCCACTGACCATCATCCACTGACCCATCACTCACTGACCCATCACCCACTGACCGTCACCCACTGACCCATCACCCACTGACCCATCACCCACTGACCCATTTCCCATTGACCCTCACCCACTGACTGTCACCCACTGACCATCTCCCACTGACCATCACCCACTGACCATCACCTACTGACCCATCACCCACAGACCCATTGCCCACTGACCATCACCAACTGACTATCACCCACTGACCCATCACCCACTGACCATCACCCACTGACCATCACCTACTGACCATTAGGGCCATGATCCAGGCTTACACTCAAGATCTTGCTCTGGGAGAAGCCATCTGGGAGTGCAGCTCACAAGATCAGTTTGAATGAAGAAGACCCTTCAGCCCATTTGATCCCACATTCCCCAATCCCAACCCTACATTGCACCATCGAGCCCTTTCCTAATTGAGCCCAGTATCCTGCCTGATCCCCCTGCGGCCCCCACCCCCCCGCCATTGCTGCTGTTAGTCACTCTCGGATATCTGTCCTACCCTTGCCATTCACTCCTTGACCCCGAGCTGGGTTTACTTTCTCTATCTCGTTATGTAAGTTATATCTCTCTATAGCGCCCCATCCATCGCCGAGCATCCCATCACTAGGGCACTGTGCTGTCATGCTAGTGATTTTATTGATAGTTTGTGTCCTCACCTGTTTACACTCCCTGTGTGATGTTTACTCTGTCCCGGTCAGTTCTTCACCAATTCATTGCTTCTCTTCTTCTGTCCAAGTAATGTCAGTCTGTATGAAGATGAACGACCGATGGACATCCCCTGAAGCTTGCACCTCCCCTATGGTCCTGGTTCTGAGAATCCTCGCTGTTTAATGTCATGAGCAATTTGTTACTTCACTGGTGACAGATCGGCAAAGCAAACATGATTATTTGTGTCACGGTATGTCTCCCTCATTTTCCTTCTTGTCTAACTTTCTCTCAGCCTCTCTCCATATATTTCTCTTTTTCTCAACATCTCCTATTTTCTGACTCTCTCTCTGCTTCCCTCGATGACTCTACCTGTCTTTTTGCCTCTCACTCTCTGGCTCTTTGCCCATCTGTCTCTCTCTCATTCTCTCTATTAATGTCTCTTGCTGTATCTCACGATCTTTCTGACTCACGGACTTTCTGTGTATCATTGTCTGTGTTCTTCTGCCTTTCTATCTCTCCATCCCCTCTCTGGGTCTGACCTCTTAATCACGCTCTCCCTCTTGCTCTTTCTCCCTCTCCGCGTCCTCCTCCCTCCACTGCAACAAATTGTCCCATCACACACTCCCAGGGTAAGTACAGCATGGGGTTAGATACAGAGTAAAGCTCCCTCTACACTGTCCCATCATAAAAACATAGAAACATAGAAAATAGGTGCAGGAGTAGGCCATTCGGCCCTTCGAGTCTGCACCGCCATTCAATGAGTTCATGGCTGAACATGCAACTTCAGTACCCCATTCCTGCTTTCTCGCCATACCCCTTGATCCCCCTAGTAGTAAGGACCTCATCTAATTCCTTCTTGAATATATTTAGTGAATTGACCTCAACAACTTTCTGTGGTAGAGAATTCCACAGGTTCACCACTCTCTGGGTGAAGAAGTTTCTTCTCATCTCGGTCCTAAATGACTTACCCCTTATCCTTAGGCTGTGACCCCTAGTTCTGGACTTCCCCAACATTGGTAACATTCTTCTTGCATCTACCCTGTCTAAACCCATCAGAATTTTAAACGTTTCTATGAGATCCCCTCTCATTCTTCTGAACAACAGTGAATACAAGCCCAGTTGATCCAGTCTTTCTTGATATGTCAGTCCCACAATCCCGGGAATCAGTCTGGCGAACCTTCGCTGCACTCCCTCAATAGCAAGAACGTCCTTCCTCAAGTTAGGAGACCAAAACTGTGCACAATACTCCAGGTGTGGCCTCACCAAGGCTCTGTACAACTGTAGTAACACCTCCCTGCCCCTGTACTCAAATCCCCTCACTATGAAGGCCAACATGCCATTTGCTTTCTTAACCGCCTGCTGTACCTGCATGCCACCTTCAATGACTGATGTACCATGACACCCAGGTCTCGTTGCACCTCCCCTTTTCCTAATCTGTCACCATTCAGATAATAGTCTGTCTCTCTGTTTTTACCACCAAAGTGGATAACCTCACATTTATCCACATTAGACTTCATCTGCCATGCATTTGCCCACTCACTTAACCTATCCAAGTCACTCTGCAGCCTCATAGCATCCTCCTCGCAGCTCACACTGCCACCCAACTTAGTGTCATCCGCAAATTTGGAGATACTACATTTAATCCCCTTATCTAAATCATTAATGTACAGTGTAAACAGCTGGGGCCCCAGCACAGAACCTTGCGGTACCCCACTAGTCATTGCCTGCCATTCTGAAAAGTACCCATTAACTCCTATTCTTTGCTTCCTATCTGCCAACCAGTTCTCAAACACTCCCAGGACAGGTACAGCACTGGTTAGATAGAGAGTACAGCTCCTTCTACACTGTCCCATCAAACATTCCCAGGGCAGATACAGCTCGGGTTAGATACAGAATAAAGCTCCCTCTACACTGTCCCATGAAACATTCCCAGGGCAGGTACAGCACGGGTTAGATACAGAGTAAAACTCCTTCTGCACTGTCCCATCAAACATTCCCAGGGCAGGTACAGCATGGATTAGATGCAGAGTAAAGCTCCCTCTACATGCTGAGGTGCAGAGGGACCTGGGGGTCCTTGTGCATGAATCCCAAAAAGTTAGTTTGCAGGTGCAGCAGGTAATCAGGAAGGCGAATGGAATGTTGGCCTTCATTGCGAGAGGGATGGAATACAAAAGCAGGGAGGTCCTGCTACAACTGTATAGGGTATTGGTAAGGCCGCACCTGGAGTACTGCATGCAGTTTTGGTCACCTTACTTAAGGAAGGATACACTGGCTTTGGAGGGGGTACAGAGACGATTCACTAGGCTGATTCCGGAGATGAGGGGGTTACCTTATGATGATAGATTGAGTAGACTGGGTCTTTACTCGTTGGAGTTCAGAAGGATGAGGGGTGATCTTATAGAAACATTTAAAATCATGAAAGGGATAGACAAGATAGAGGCGGAGAGGTTGTTTCCACTGGTCGGGGAGACTAGAACTAGGGGGCACAGCCTCAAAATACGGGGGAGCCAATTTAAAACCGAGTTGAGAAGGAATTTCTTCTCCCAGAGGGTTGTGAATCTGTGGAATTCTCTGCCCAAGGAAGCAGTTGAGGCTAGCTCATTGAATGTATTCAAGTCACAGATAGATAGATTTTTAACCAATAAGGGAATTAAGGGTTACGGGGAGCGGGCGGATAAGTGGAGCTGAGTCCACGGCCAGATCAGCCATGATCTTATTGAATGGCGGAGCAGGCTCGAGGGGCTAGATGGCCTATTCCTGTTCCTAATTCTTATGTTCTTATGTTACACTGTCCCATCAAACATTTCCAGGGCAGGTGCAGCACGGGGTTAGATACAGAGTAAAGCTCCCTCTACACTGCCCCATCAGACACTCCCAGGACAGGTACAGCAAGGATTAGATACAGAGTAAAGCTCCCTCTACACTGTCCCAAATTTCAATACCAGACTAATACCAGATTGATATCTCCATTAGCGACATCAGTGATTCTAGTGACCTCTCCGAGACATCCTGTTAATGTAATCAGTTTGTGCTGTGCTGCCACACTTACTCAGATTGGATGGACCCTCCATTATCATTTACCTGAGAAACAGCAGCAGACCCTCACCTTCTCTGTTAAGACGGCACTTGTAACCAGGTTCGAAGGACAAAGTTGGACCCATTGCATCATCCAGTGATCCATCAGAGGGACAAAACTTCTTCCCTGATATTTGTGTTGGAGTCGATCATCATTGGAACTGCGAGACATGAAAAGACCAAGATCCATCTAGATCGCCTTCTGCCATCCTGGTCGTCACTGATCCAACGATAATGGAGTTGTGACCAATCACAGCCATCAATCTTCATCAATTAGTCTCAATTAATGTCAGCCTTGGCTCAATTGGTAACAATCAACATTCTACATAAGAACATAAGAAATAGGAGCAGGAGTAGGCCATATGGCCCCTCGAGCCTGCTCCGCCATTCAATATCATGGCTGATCCGATCATGGATTCAGCTCCACTTCCCTGCCCGCTCTCCAAAATCCCTTTATCCCCTTATCATTTAAGAAACTGTCTATCTCTGTCTTAAATTTATTTAATGTCCCTGCTTCCACAGCTCTCTGAGGCAGCGAATTCCACAGATTTACAACCCTCTGAGAGAAGAAATTCCCCCTCATCTCTGTTTGAAATGGGCGGCCCCTTATTCTAAGATTATGCCCTCTAGTTCTATTCTCCCCCTTCAGTGGAAACATCCTCTCTGCATCCAGTTTGTCAAGCCCCCTCATAATCTTATACGTTTCGATAAGATCATCTCTCATTCTTCTGAATTCCGATGAGTAGAGGCCCAACCAACTCAACCTTTCCTCATAAGTCAATCCCCTCATCCCCAGAATCAACCTAGTGAACCTTCTCTGAATTGCCTCCAAAGCAAGTATATCCTTTCGTAAATATGGAAACCAAAATTGCACGCAATATTTCAGGTGTGGCCTCACCAATACCTTGTATAGCAAGATCTCCCTGCTTTTATACTCCATCTCCTTTGCAATAAAGGCCAAGATACCATTGGCCTTCCTGATCACTTGCTGTACCTGCATACTATCCTTTTGTGTTTCATGCACAAGTAGCCCCAGGTCCCGCTGTACTGCGGCACTTTGCAATCTTTCTCCATTTAAATAATAACTTGCTCTTTGTTTTTTTCTGCCAAAGTTCATGACCTCACACTTTCCAACATTATACTCCATCTTCCAAATTTTTGCCCACTCACTTAGCCTGTCTATGTTCTTTTGCAGATTTTTTGTGTCCTCCTCACACATTGCTTTTCCTCCCATCTTTGTATCGTCAGCAAACTTGGCTACGTTACACTCAGTCCCTTCTTCCAAGTCGTTAATATAGATTGTAAATAGTTGGGGTCCCAGCACTGAACCCTGCAGCACCCCACTAGTTATCGGTTGCCAACCAGAGAATAAACCATTTATTCCGACTCTCTGTTCTCTGTGTCACAAGGTCGTGGATTCAAGCCCCAGTACAGAGACTTTGGCCTATAATCCAGGCTGACAGTGCAGTGCTGTACTGAGGGAACATTGCATTGTTGGAGGGGCAGTACTGAGGGAGTGCTGCACTGTTGGAGGGGCAGTACTGAGGGAGCGCTGCACTGTCGGAGGGGCAATACTGAGGGAGCACCGCACTGTCGGAAGTGTTAAGTCCTGACTCTAATGTACTGACTTACACAAGACACATGCTAAAGTCAAGGTCACTCAGGACCTGCACCTTTAATTCCAGCTCTCCAGTGCTGCACTTGCCTGAGACCTCCCTTTATATATCACAGTGGGACAGGTATGGAGTGTCTCCTGCAAGTGCACCCCTGGTGATAAGGTATGCTTATTGTTACAGGTCATATCTAGTTACAGTCATGTATAGCATGGTAAGATACAGTAATATACAGTAATGTGAGATACATGACATCACCCTCCCCCATGGTTTTATTGCCTTTATAGATTCAGTCTCTCAGGTGGTCTGCGCTCTCGCGTGGAGCGTCTTAGTTGTGGTTCAGTTGTTTGCCTTGGTGCCTGTTTTTCGTTCGGTGTGATTTAAGGTATCTCGCCTGGGCTGTCTGTTTCGTTCGGTGTGATTGCTGGTATCGCGCCTGGGCTGTCTGTTTCGTTCGGTGTGATTGCTGGTATCTCGCCTGGGCTGTCTGTTGAGACTGCCCTTTTCTCAGGTTGTTCCACCTGTCTGTCCACCAGGTGTGGTGTGAGTTCCACATTGTAGTCTGCCTCTGGTTCTTCAGTGTTATCAGTGAATCTACTTTTTACTTGGTCTACATGCCTCCGGCAGGTTTGGCCATTGTCCATTTGTACAACCAGTAGCCTGTTTCCCTCTTTGTCTGCAAGCTATTTGGGACCCCGGCCATAGTTTAGCACAAACACTTTGTCCCCGTTCTCATTCCACCTCCCACTCGAATTTCGATCATGGTACTCAGTTAGGTTTTGACGCTTAGCCTCAACAATTTCATGCGTGTCTGGGAGGATTAACAAGAGCCTGATCTTTAAGGTTTGTTTCATCAATAGTTGCGCGGCGGGAACCCCAGTCAACGAATGCGGACGAGATCTGTATGCCAGCAGCAGTCGCGACAGGCGGCTCTGCAGTGTGGGACCTTGGATTCTGAGCATGCCTTGTTTAATGATCTGTACTGCTCGCTTCGCCTGGCCATTGGAGGCCGGCTTGAAAGGTGCCGTCTTAACGTGATTTATACCGTGGTCAACTATAAAATCGTGAAATTCTGCGCTGGTGAAGCACGGTCCATTATCACTGACCAATATGTCAGGAATGCCGTGCGTTGCAAACATGGTTCTAAGGCTCTCCACAGTGGTGGAGGTGGTGCTCGAGTTTAAAATGGTGCACTCGATCCATTTTGAAAATGCATCAACGATTACGAGGAACATTTTACCCATGAATGGGCCCACATAGTCTACATGCACCCGCGACCACGGTTTGGTGGGCGAGGGCCAGGGGCTTAGGGGGACCTCCCTGGGGCATTACTGAGTTGGACACAAATGATGCACTGACGGACGCAGAGCTCCAAGTCTGCGTCAATGCCAGGCCACCAGACATGAGAACTGGCTATGGCCTTCATAAGGACGATCCCCGGGTGCTCGCGTAAGGGCATAACTACTCGGCTGCCCCACATCAGGCATTCTGCCTGTAGTGAGAGTTCATGCATGCGCCTATGGAAGGGTTTGACCTCCTCGGGGCAGGCATCGCGAGCCTCTGCTCAGTCACGCATCTTTTAACTAGAGGTAACGTGGGGTCGCTGGTCATCCAGGCTCTGATTTAGCGAGCCGTCATGGGCGAACCTGTGGATTCAAAGGCATTGATTGCCATGACCATCTCACAGTCCTGTTCGTCGAACCCTTCTGTGGTCACCAGGGGTAGCCTGCTAAGCGCGTCGGCACAGTTGTCTGTGCCTGGTCTGTGTCTTATCGTGTAGTCGTAAGCCGCCAGCATGAGTGCCCACCGTTGAATTTGCGCCGATGCGTTGTCATTGATTGCCTTGCACTCGGATAGTAGGGACGTGAGGGGTTTGTGGTCAGTTTCTAACACAAACTTGGCCCCGAAAAGGTATTGGTGCATCTTTTTGACACCGTACACGCACGCGAGCGCCTCCTTCTCAAACATATCGTACCCGCGCTCCGCCCACGAAAGTGACCTGGAGGCATAAGCAACGGGCTGCAATTTACCCGCATCATTGAAGTGCTGTAAAACGCACCTGACCACGTACGCTGATGCATCACACGTAAGGACTAACTTTTTACTTGGGTCAAAAAAGGCTAAAACACTCTTGGAACATAGAAGGTTGCGTGCCTTATTGAAGGCGCGTTCTTGGGCGTCCCCCCAAAACAATCGCACCCCTTTCTGAGTAGCACGTGGAGAGGCCCTAGCAGCGTGCTCAAGTTCTGCATAAAGTTCCCAAAGTAAATGAATTGCCCGAGAAAGGCGCGCAGTTCCGAGACATTCCGGGGCCTGGGTGCCAGGCGAATGGCTTCGGTTTTGGATTCGGTTGGGCGGATTCCATCAGCGGCAATCCTTCTGCCCAAAAATTCAACCTCAGGCGCAAGAATCAGACACTCGGATTTCTTAACTCTTAGGCCTACCCGATCCAATCGACTGAGTACTTCCTCAAGATTGCGGAGATGAGAGTCGGTGTCCCTGCCCATGATGAGTATGTCAAGTTGAAACACAACCGTCCCCGGGATGGACTTGAGCAGACTTTCCATGTTGCGCTGGAATATAGCAGCTGCCAACTTGATGCCGAATGGGCATCGATTGTACATGAAAAGGCCTCGATGTGTGTTGATGGTGGTGAGTAGCTTAGACTCTTCGGTCAGTTCTTGCGTCATATACGCAGAGTGAGGTCAAGTTTCGAGAAAAGTTTTCCTCCAGCCAACGTGGCAAATAGGTGCTCCGCTCTAGGCAGCGGGTATTGGTCCTGTGGGGAGACTCTGTTTATGGTATACTTGTAATCCCCACAGATTCACACGGATCCATCAGGCTTCATGACGGGGACGATGGGACCTGCCCAGTCGCTGAATTCCACGGGAGAAATTATGCCTTCCCGCAGAAGCCGGCCCAGTTCGTTTTCAATCTTTTCCCTCATCACATAAGGCACAACTCTAGCCTTGTGATGGACCAGTCTGACATTCTGTGTGATGTAGATTCTAACTTTAGCCCCTTTGAAGGTGCCCACACCTGGCTGAAAGAGATGTTCAAAATGGCTTAGAACTATTGAGCAGGAGGTCCGTTCCTCTGACGACATGGCGTGAAGATCATCCCATTTCCAATTAAGTTCTGCTAGCCAGCTTCTCCCCAACAGGGCTGGGAGATCCCCGGGGACAATCCGCAGGGAAAGTCGGTGCACCGTCCCTTTGTGTGTGACTGAGAGCATGGCGCTGCCAAGGACTGGGACGATTTCTTTAATATAGGTCCTTAGTTTGGTGTCGATCTTTGTGAGTTTTGGTCTGTTGCTTTTGTGCGGTCACAGCTGTTCAAATTGTTGAATGCTCATAAGGGATTGACTGGCCCCCATGTCCAGTTCCATGTTGACGGGTATCCTGTTGAGTAGAACCCTCATCATAATTGGAGGCGCCTTGGTGTAAGAACAGTGGACATTGATCATGTTAACCCGCTGTACCTCGGCATCCCATGCACTGTTCCAACCATCTTCTGGTCCGCTTTCCGACCCTTCCGATTCGTATACCAGCCGAGCTGCTGTTTTTCTGCACATGCGAGCCAGATGCCCTGTGTAGTTGCAGTTTCTGCAAACGGCATGCTGAAATCGACACACCCTGGTTGAGTGCCTTCCCCCACATCTCCAACACAGACCATTTCCATTGTTTCCGAAGGATGGCTGATCTCCCTTGAGCTTCTCTCAATCTGTTGATGATTGCTCGCATTGTGGGTTGATTAGGTGTGATCGGCCGTTCATGTGGCCCTTGATTTTGATGGCTTCTGGCGCCACTGTCTGCTGTTGAAGGCCTGCTCTCCTGCCTTTGTCTGTGTGTGGGGGTAGCAGTTTGTTTCACAATGTGAACCCCTTGTTCCGATGCCTCGTTGGTTGGAAGTATAGATTAGCCTCGTTTCTTCTTCGCCTGCCAAGAACGTCTGTGCGACCAGTGCTGCTGCCTCTAGAGTCAAGTTCTTAGTCTCTATAAACTTTCAGAATATGCCTGCATGGCCTATTCCTTCAATAAAAAAGTCTCTCAGTACTTCTCTCCTTAGTTCATCGGGGAACTCACATGAACTAGCCAGCCTCCGAAGTTCCGCCACGAAGTCGGGTATGCTTTGGCCCACACAGCGTCTGTAGTTGTAGAACCTGTGTCTGGCCATATGTAGGCTGCTCACTGGCTTCAGGTGGTCTCTCACCAGTGTGCTCAACTTCTCAAACAACTTGCTTGCTGGTTTCTCGGGTGCCAGCAGGTCTTTCATTAAAGCGTATGTTTTCGAGCCACAGCTGGTCAAGAGATGGGCTCTTCTCTTGTCTGCCTTATTGTCGCCCAGCCAGTCTTTGGTCACAAAGCTTTGCTGGAGCCTTTCTATAAAGTCATCCCAATTGTCACCAGCATTGTATTTCTCATCTGAGCTGTTGGTAGCCATCTGTGGATTCTGTGATCCCGTAACTCGTCGCCACTATTAAATCCTGACTCTAATGTACTGACTTACACGAGGCACATGCTGAAGTCAAGGTCACTCAGGACCTGCACCTTTAATTCCAGCTCTCCAGTCTTGCACTTGCCTGAGACCTCCCTTTATATACCTCAGTGGGACAGGTATGGAGTGTCTCCTGCAAGTGCACCCCTGGTGGTAAGGTATGCTTATTGTTACAGGTCATATCCAGTTACAGTCATGTATAGCATGGTAAGTTATATACAGTAATGTGAGATACATGACAGGAAGGGCAGTACTGAGGGAGCAGGAGGTCAGAGCGATTTTAATTGCCGGACACTCCTGCTTCTCCCGGCATCACAAAGCAAAGTTTTAGACTTGCTCTTCTGTTTTCGCTGCAGTTGCAGACCTGCTTCTCCTTAGTGAGAAAGGGGGAGTTAGTGGCGCTCTGTCCCGGCGAAAAGTCGATAGTGGGGCCCTAACTCACCACACTTCGGCGACGGGTAGACTGGGCGTGACCTGGACCTCCCGGCTGGGCCTCGTGCGGCGACTGGGCGTGACCTGGACTTCCCGACTGGGCCTCGTGCGGCGACTGGGCGTGACCTGGACTTCCCGACTGGGCCTCCTGCAGTGACTGCGCACGACCTAGACCTCAGCTGGGGCTCCTGCAGTGACTGGGTGTGACCTGGGCCTCCCGACTGGGCCTCCTGCAGCGATTGCGCATGACCTGGGCCTCTCAGCTGGGCCTCCTGTGGCGACTGGGTGTGACTTGGGCCTCCCGACTGGGCCTCCTGTGGCGACTGGGTGTGACCTGGGCCTCCCGGCTGGGCCTCGTGCGGCGATTGCGCATGACCTCGGCCTCCCGGCTGGGCCTCCTGTGGCGACTGGGTGTGACCTGGGCCTCTCGGCTGGGCCTCCTGCGGCGGCTCAACACGACCTGGGCCTCTCGGCTGGGCCTCCTGTGGCGACTGGGTGTGACCTGGGCCTCTGGGCTGGGCCTCCTGCAGCGACTGCGCACGACCTGGGCCTCCGGGCTGGGCCTCCTGCAGCGACTGCGCACGACCTGGGCCTCCCAGCTGGACGTCCTGCGGCGACTGGGTGGTTTGACATGGCTATCGGGCCTTCACTCCCCACCCCTTCTCCTTCCCCACTGATGACTTGGCCTCCTCTCCTCCAGCACGTGCCATGTAATCACTTGGCAACTGAGACCGAAGTCCGGTGTCTGCAGCCCCGCCAGCGGCACCCACCATAAACATCAGCTTGGGAACAACACAGGAACAACCCGAAACTACTGCTCAATACACCCAGCTTGCGTTCGGGCCCCCAGCGGCATCCAGGCCTCTCCTCGGTGGCGTCCAGGCTTCTCCCCGGCAGTGTTTGGGCGTTCGGGCCCCCTTCAGGGACGACTGGGCCTCTACTTCCCCGCGGTGCTCCGGGTGTGGCCTGGCCAGGGCTTTGTGCAGCTGCAGAGGGTTGGCATCACCCATGGAGCAGTGCCAAGGGAGTAAACTACTACTGATTTACATTTTAAACTTATAATCAACTTTTTATCAGCTTTTAAAGTTTTAATCCACCTGGAGAATTTTTTTTTTTAAAAGCCTCTGAAGAAACTTTTAAATAACTTTGGAAAACTTTTTTTTTTTAACTTTGGAAGAAACTTTTAAGACATCCATCCAGCAGTGGGCTCTCGTCCCTCCAGCGGTGGGCCTACATCCCCCTCCTCGCCGACTGCTGAACCTCTCCTTCCCCACTGGTGACCTGGCCTCTTCTACTGGTGAGCTCTGATTCTTCCACCCTCCCACTCAGTGCTGAACTCCCACTCGGAACTCCAGCGGACAACTGACCTTCCTAATGCCTGCCCCCAACCAAGCCTCGTGCCAACTACCATCAAGGGCACTACTTGGCGCCAAGCTTGTGGCCAACATCTCCCCGTAGGCAATTAGGCTTATACAGCAGAGCCTGGTTTCCAGTCGTCTTGGACCCCCTGGCCACTGGACCAAGACCTTGCTCAGCTAAGCCCGTGTGGTTGTCGGTGTGCAACGGCCACCCCACATTAAAAGAACTCACGCACAGGCATCTTCCATTTCGTTATGAAGTTCGGGACCTGGAACGTCAGGACCCTCATGGACAACTCCAACAGCGACAGGCCGGAACGTTGCACCACCATAGTTGCCTGGAAACTTAGACGCTTTGACATCGACATCGCCGCCCTAAGCGAGACCCGGCGGGCAGGGGAAGGCCAGCTCAAGGAACAAGGTGGAGGTTACACCTTTTTCTGGAAAAGAAAACCAGAGGAAGAACGCCGCCTTCACGGAGTCGGCTTCACCATCAAAAATGAGCTGGTCGACCGCCTCAAAGATTCCCCCTGCGGGGTTAATGAACAACTCATGACTCTTTGACTCACCCTATCCCAGAACCAATGCGTCACAGTCATCAATGCATACGCCCCAACACTCAATGCAACAGATGGGAACCAAAGAGGGTTTTTATTCCAACCTCGAATTATCCCTATCCCACGTCCCCGCGGGCGACAAATTGATCCTCCTAGGTGACTTCAACGCCAGGGTCGGCAAAGACACAGCCCTCTGGGGAGGCGTGATTGGCAGAGAGGGGGTAGGCGAATACCAACCCCAGCGGTGCCCTACTCCTGACAAAATGTCTAGAACATGAACTTCTCATCACCAACACCCTGTTCCGCCAGAGGGACAAATACAAGGTATCGTGGCAACACCCTCGCTCCAAACACTGGCACCTGCTCGACTATGTCATCGTCTGAGCCAGGGATCGCAAGGATGTGCACATCACCTGCGCCATGACAGGAGCTGACGACTGCTGGATGGACCACTGCCTAATCCGATCCATCATCGACATTAACATAGCCCCAAAGCGGAGGGGGCAGCAGAAGCAGTGCCGCAAAAAAGTTAATGCCGGGACACTTAAAGACCCAGCTAAGAGAGCCCTATTTGGCCAGCACCTCACAGCTAATCTGGGGATGACCCTGAGATGCTGAATGCCCACAGCGCTTGGTCAGCCCTCCAGGCTTCCATAACCAGTGCCTGTGAAGAGAAACTTGGTCACTCAACCAGAAAACACCAGGACTGGTTTGGTGAGAATGATCAGGAGATCCAAGAACTAACAGATTGCAAGCGCAGAGCATTTCTGAGCCTCAAGCAACAACCCAACTCGGGAGCAGCAAAGCAACATTACAGGCGGCTCAAGACTGAGGTCCAACAAAAAACCCGGGACCTAAAGAACAGGTGGTGGATGGAGAAAGCACAGGAGATACAACAACTGGCCGACAGCCACGATATGCGAGGATTCTTCATCGCAGTCAAGGCCACCTACGGTCCAAGCACCCAAGGCCCCACCCCACTGCTGGTCAAGGACGGGGAAACACTCATCAAGGACACCGAGGCTGTCAGGGCCGCTGGAAGGAGCACTTCAAAGATCTCCTCAATCGAGACTCTGCCTTTGACTCGAGTGTTCTCGCCTCCATCCCACAGCATGCGACCCGCCACCACCTCAGTGAAACCCCAACGTTGCACGAGGTAGGAAAAGCCATAAAACAGCTCATGAACAACAAGCCTACGGGAGCGGATGGAATCCCTGCTGAGGATTTAAAAGTATGGCGGAGAGGCGCTGTTGGCGCGGATACATGGCCTCATCTCTCTCATCTGGAGGGAGGAGAGCATGCTGGGAGATCTCAGAGATGCAGTGACCATCTTTAGAAAAGGGGGACAAGTCCAACTATGGCAACTACAGAAGAATCTCCCTGTTATCAGCCACTGGGAAAGTTGTCGCTAGCATTCTCCTCAACTGTCTTCTCCCTGTGGCCGGGGAGCTTCTCCTGGAGTCGCAGTGCGGATTTCGTCCCCTACAGGGCACAACGGACATGATCTTTGCAGCGCGACAGCTGCAGGACGTACAGTACTGAGGGAGTGTTGCACTGTCGAGGATGCCATCTTTCAGATGAGGCGTTAAATCGAGGCCCCATGTGCCCTCTCAGGTGGGTGTAAAAGATCCCATGGCACTATTGGAAGAAGAGAAGGGGAGCTCTTCCCGGTGTCGTGTGGCCAATATTCATCCCTCAACTATCACAAAGCCAAGATTAACTGGTCATTATCACATTGCTGTTTGTGGGAGTTTGCTGTGCACAAATTAGCTGCCACATTTCCCAGATTACAACAGTGACTACACTTCAAAAAGTACTTCATTGGCTGTAAGGCGATTTGGGACATCCTGAGGTGGTGAAAGGCGCTATATAAATGCAAGGAATAGAGAGGGATATAAATAAAGTGATGGAGGGCGAGACAGACAGAGAAGGACAGGGAAAGGAAGGGACGACAATAGAGTGACAGAAACAGTAGTAGGAAACTGAGAGAGAGATTAAAAAACTGGGAGACAGAAATAGACAGAGAGAAAGAGAGAGGGGAAGAGAAAGAGAAAAAGAGAGGGCGAGAAAGAGAGCAAAAGAGGGATAGAAAGAGAGAAAGAGCAATAGAGAGAGAGGGAAAAAGAGAAAGGTAGAGATAGAAAAAGAAAGACAGAAAGAGACAGTGATTGAAATATAGTTAATGATAGAGCGAGAGGCAGTTGAGGAGCACAGTCCCAGGAATGTGTATTTCCCTGCTGTCTGATGCTGTGAGGTAAGGTTTAAGGAACATGTGGTTTCCTACTTAAGTGTTGGTTGAAGGGGAGTGTTGGAGTTCGGGGCGGGAGTCGCATTTCAGTCGGCGGTGCAGTGTCCTGAGCCACGGGAGTGGAACAGCCTCTAGCCGGACTGTGTGACAGAACTGCCTGGAGCCGGAGCCGGAGCCGGAGCCTGATAACTGTGCCCTCACTGAGCTGCCGCAATGGGCTGTTAAGAGACAAGCCGAGATTCAGCCAGCCCGCTCCCTGACGACACACACAGCCGGGGATCGCAGTAACTGCAGCCTCACAGCCGAGGTAAGGAGCCAAGGGATGCGGTGCGCGGGTGTGCGGCCGGTCACAGAGCCGCCGCATGGGGAGTGGAGAGTGGGTCTGGGATTGGAGCTCCGTTTGCTACGGTCACTGTCAGCGATGCTGTGCCCGGTGTGGCCGGTCAGCGGAACAACCCCCAAATACACCCGCTCTCCCACATCACCCCACCCCACGGCACTCCTCAACAAACCCCCTCAACATCAGTCCCCAACAACCCCCCCAACATCACTCCCCCACCAAACACCCCCCAACATCACCCCTCCAACATCACCCCCCCAAACATCACCCCCCCAACACCATCCCCCAACATCACCCCTCCAACACCACCCCTCCAACATCACCCCCCCCAAACATCACCCCCTCAACACCACCCCCCAACATCACCCCCCCAACACCACCCCTCCAACATCACCCCCCCCAAACATCACCCCCTCAACACCACCCCCCAACATCATCCCCCCAACACCACCCCGCAACATCACCCCCCCAACACCACCCCTCCAACATCACCCCCCCAAACATCACCCCCCCCAACCTCACCCCCCCCAACATCATCCCCCAACATCACCACCCCAACATCATCCCCCAACATCACCCCCCAACATCACTCCCAAAAAGCACTCCCCCCAACAGCCCCCCCAACATCACCCCCCCAAACATCACCCCCCCAAACATCACCCCCCCAACATCACCCCTCCAACATCACCCTTCCAAACATCACCCCCCCAACATCACCCCCCCAACATCACCCCCCCAACATCACCCCTCCAACATCACCCTTCCAAACATCACCCCCCCAACATCAACCCCCAACATCACCCCCCCAAAATCATCCCCCAACATCACCCCTCCAACATCACCCTTCCAAACATCACCCCCCCAACATCAACCCCCAACATCACCCCCCCAAAATCATCCCCCAACATCACCCCTCCAACATCACCCTTCCAAACATCACCCCCCCAACATCAACCCCCAACATCACCCCCCCAAAATCATCCCCCAACATCACCCCCAATATCACTCCCAAACAGCACTCCCCCCAACAGCCCCCCCAACATCACCACCCCAACATCAACCCCCAAAATCACTCCCAAACAACACATTCCCCAACATCCCCCCAAACCCGCCCCGCACCACCACCCCCCAACATCACCCCCCCCAAAATCACCCCACCCCCCAACATCACCACCCCAACATCACTCCCCAACATCGCTCCCAAACAGCACTCCCCCCAACATCACCCCCCCCAACATCACCCCCCAACATCAGCCCCCAACATCACCCCCCAAAATCACTCCCAAACAGCATCCCCCCAACATCACCCTCCCAACATCACCCCCCCAACATCACCCCCCCAACACCACCCCCCCAACATCACTCCCAAATATCACCCCCCAACATCACCGCCCCAAAATCACCCCCCAACATCACCCCCCAACAGCACCCTCCAACATCACCCCCCAACATTACCCCCCAACATCACCCCCCATAATTACACCCCCAACATCACCCCCCAAACAACACCCCCCAACATCAACCACCAACATCACCCCCCGCAACATCACCCCCCAACATTACCCCCCAACATCACCCCCCATAATTACACCCCCAACATCACCCCCCAACATCACCCCCCAACATCACCCCCCAACATCAACCCCCAACAGCACTCCCCCCAACAACCCCCCCAACATCACTCCCCCACCAAACACCCCCCAACATCACCCCTCCAACATCACCCCCCCAAACATCACCACCCCAACATCACCCCTCCAACATCACCCTTCCAAACATCACCCCCCCAACATCAACCCCCAACATCACCCCCCCAAAATCATCCCCCAACATCACCCCTCCAACATCACCCTTCCAAACATCACCCCCCCAACATCAACCCCCAACATCACCCCCCCAAAATCATCCCCCAACATCACCCCTCCAACATCACCCTTCCAAACATCACCCCCCCAACATCAACCCCCAACATCAACCCCCAAAATCATCCCCCAACATCACCCCGCAATATCACTCCCAAACAGCACTCCCCCCAACAGCCCCCCCAACATCACCACCCCAACATCAACCCCCAAAATCACTCCCAAACAAAACCTTCCCCAACATCCCCCCAAACCCCCCCCGCACCACCACCCCCCAACATCACCCCCCCAAAATCACCCCACCCCCAACATCACCACCCCAACATCACTCCCCAACATCGCTCCCAAACAGCACTCCCCCCAACATCACCCCCCCCAACATCACACCCCAACATCAGCCCCCAACATCACCCCCCAAAATCACTCCCAAACAGCATCCCCCCAACATCACCCTCCCAACATCACCCCCCAACATCACCCCCCCAACACCACCCCCCCAACATCACTCCCAAATATCACCCCCCCAACATTACCGCCCAACATCACCCCCCAACATCACCCCCCAACATCACCCCCCAACATCAACCACCAACATCACCCCCCACAACATCACCCCCCAACATTACCCCCCAACATCACCCCCCATAATTACACCCCCAACATCACCCCCAAACATCACCCCCCAACATCACCACCCAACATCACCCACCAACATCACCCCCACCAACATCACCCCCCAACATTACCCCCCAACATCACCCCCCATAATTACACCCCCAACATCACCCCCCAACATCACCCCCCAACATCACCCCCCAACAGCACTCCCCCCAACAGCCCCCCCAACATCACCCCCCCAAACATCACCCCCCCAACATCACCCCTCCAACATCACCCTTCCAAACATCAACCCCCCAACATCACCCCCCCAACATCACCCCCCCAACATCACCCCTCCAACATCACCCTTCCAAACATCACCCCCCCAACATCAACCCCCAACATCACCCCCCCAAAATCATCCCCCAACATCACCCCCCCAACATCACCCCTCCAACATCACCCTTCCAAACATCACCCTCCCAACATCAACCCCCAACATCACCCCCCCAAAATCATCCCCCAACATCACCCCCCAATATCACTCCCAAACAGCACTCCCCCCAACAGCCCCCCAACATCACCACCCCAACATCAACCCCCAAAATCACTCCCAAACAACACCTTCCCCAACATCCCCCCAAACCTCCCCCGCACCACCACCCCCCAACATCACCCCCCCAATATCACCCCACCCCCCAACATCACCACCCCAACATCACTCCCCAACATCGCTCCCAAACAGCACTCCCCCCAACATCAACCCTACCCAACATCACCCCTCAACATCAGCCCCCAACATCACCCCCCAAAATCACTCCCAAACAGCATCCCCCCAACATCACCCTCCCAACATCACCGCCCAACATCACCCCCCCAACACCACCCCCCAACATTACCCCCCAACATCACCCCCCATAATTACACCCCCAACATCACCCCCCAAACATCACCCCTCAACATCACCCCCCAACATCACCCCCCCAACATCACCCCCCAACATCACCCCCCAACATCACCACCCATCATCAACCACCAACATCACCCCCCGCAACATCACCCCCCAACATTACCCCCCAACATCACCCCCCATAATTACACCCCCAACATCACCCCCCAAACATCACCCCCCAACATCACCCCCCAACATCACCATCCAACATCAACCACCAACATCACCCCCCGCAACATCACCCCGCAACATCACCCCCCAACATTACCCCCCAACATTACCCCCCAACATCACCCCCCAACATCACCACCCATCATCAACCACCAACATCACCCCCCGCAACATCACCCCCCAACATTACCCCCCAACATCACCCCCCAACATCACCCCCCAACATCACCCTCCAACATCACCCCCTCCAACATCACCCCCCAACATCACCCCCCAACATCACCTCCCCAAATCACCCCCCCAACATCACCCCCCAACATCACCCCCCAACATCACACCCCCAACATCACCCCCCGCAACATCACCCCCCAACATCACCCCCCCAACATCACCCCCCCCAACATCACCCCCCCGCAACATCAGCCCCCGCAACATCAGCTCCCAACATCACCCCCCAACATCACCCCCCCAACATCACCCCCCCAACATCACCCCCCAACATCACCCCCCAACATCACCCCCCAACATCACCCCCCAACATCACCCCCCAACATCAACCCCCAACATCAACCCCCCAACATCACCCCCCAACATCAGCCCCCGCAACATCACCTCCCAACATCACCCACCAACATCACCCCCCAAACGTCACCCCCCAATATCACCCCCAACATCAACCCCCAACATCACCCCCCCCAACATCACCCCCCAACATCAACCCCCCAACATCACCCCCCAACATCAACCCCCCAACATCAATCCCCAACATCACCACCCCAACATCAACCCTCCAACATCACCCCCCCAACATCACCCCCCAACATCAACCCCCCAACATCACCCCCTAACATCAAACCCCAACATGAACCCCCCAACATGACCCCCCAACATAACCCCCCAACATCAACCCCCCAACATAACCCCCCAACATCAACCTCCCAACATCACCCCCCAACATCACCCCCCAACATCACCCCCCAACATCAGCCCCCAACATCACCCCCCAACATCACTCCCAAACAGCATCCCCCCAACATCACCCTCCCAACATCACCCTCCCAACATCACCCCCCAACATCACCCCCCAACATCACCCCCCAACATCAACCACCAACATCACCCCCCACAACATCACCCCCCAACATTACCTCCCAACATCACCCCCCAACATCACCCCCCAACATCACCCCCCAACATCAACCACCAACATCACCCCCCACAACATCACCCCCCAACATTACCTCCCAACATCACCCCCCCAACATCACCCCCCAACATCACCACCCATCATCAACCACCAACATCACCCCCCGCAACATCACCCCCCAACATTACCCCCCAACATCACCCCCCAACATCACCCCCCAACATCACCCTCCAACATCACCCCCTCCAACATCACCCCCCAACATCACCCCCCAACATCACCTCCCCAAATCACCCCCCCAACATCACCCCCCAACATCACCCCCCAACATCACACCCCCAACATCACCCCCCGCAACATCACCCCCCAACATCACCCCCCCAACATCACCCCCCCCAACATCACCCCCCCGCAACATCAGCCCCCGCAACATCAGCTCCCAACATCACCCCCCAACATCACCCCCCCAACATCACCCCCCCAACATCACCCCCCAACATCACCCCCCAACATCACCCCCCAACATCACCCCCCAACATCACCCCCCAACATCAACCCCCAACATCAACCCCCCAACATCACCCCCCAACATCAGCCCCCGCAACATCACCTCCCAACATCACCCACCAACATCACCCCCCAAACGTCACCCCCCAATATCACCCCCAACATCAACCCCCAACATCACCCCCCCCAACATCACCCCCCAACATCAACCCCCCAACATCACCCCCCAACATCAACCCCCCAACATCAATCCCCAACATCACCACCCCAACATCAACCCTCCAACATCACCCCCCCAACATCACCCCCCAACATCAACCCCCCAACATCACCCCCTAACATCAAACCCCAACATGAACCCCCCAACATGACCCCCCAACATAACCCCCCAACATCAACCCCCCAACATAACCCCCCAACATCAACCTCCCAACATCACCCCCCAACATCACCCCCCAACATCACCCCCCAACATCAGCCCCCAACATCACCCCCCAACATCACTCCCAAACAGCATCCCCCCAACATCACCCTCCCAACATCACCCTCCCAACATCACCCCCCAACATCACCCCCCAACATCACCCCCCAACATCAACCACCAACATCACCCCCCACAACATCACCCCCCAACATTACCTCCCAACATCACCCCCCAACATCACCCCCCAACATCACCCCCCAACATCAACCACCAACATCACCCCCCACAACATCACCCCCCAACATTACCTCCCAACATCACCCCCCCAACATCACCCCCCAACATCAGCCCCCAACATCACCCCCCAACATCACCCCCCAACATCAGCCCCCAACATCACCCCCCAACATCACTCCCAAACAGCATCCCCCCAACATCACCCTCCCAACATCACCCCCCAACATCACCCCCCAAACATCACCCCACAACATCAACCACCAACATCACCCCCCGCAACATCACCCCCCAACATTACCCCCCAACATCACCCCCCATAATTACACCCCCAACATCACCCCCCAACATCACCCCCCAACAGCACCCCCCAACAGCACTCCCCCCAACAGTCCCCCAACATCACCCCCCCAAACATCACCCCCCCAACATCACCCCTCCAACATCACCCTTCCAAACATCACCCCCCCAACATCACCCCCCCAACATCACCCCCCCAACATCACCCCTCCAACATCACCCTTCCAAACATCACCCCCCCAACATCAACCCCCAACATCACCCCCCCAAAATCATCCCCCAACATCACCCCCCCCAACATCACCCCTCCAAGATCACCCTTCCAAACATCACCCCCCCAACATCAACCCCCATCATCACCCCCCCAAAATCATCCCCCAACATCACCCGCCAATATCACTCCCAAACAGCACTTCCCCCAACAGCCCCCCCAACATCACCACCCCAACATCAACCCCCAAAATCACTCCCAAACAATACCTTCCCCAACATCCCCCCAAACCCCCCCCGCACCACCACCCCCCAACATCACCCCCCCAATATCAGCCCACCCCCCAACATCACCACCCCAACATCACTCCCCAACATCGTTCCCAAACAGCACTCCCCCCAACATCAACCCCCCCAACATCACTCCCCAACATCAGCCCCCAACATCACCCCCCAAAATCACTCCCAAACAGCATCCCCCCAACATCACCCTCCCAACATCACCCTCCCAACATCACCCCCCAACATCACCCTCCCAACATCACCCCCCAACATCACCCCCCAACATCACCCCCCAACATCAACCACCAACATCACCCCCCACAACATCACCCCCCAACATTACCTCCCAACATCACCCCCCAACATCACCCCCCAACATCACCCCCCAACATCAACCACCAACATCACCCCCCACAACATCACCCCCCAACATTACCTCCCAACATCACCCCCCCAACATCACCCCCCAACATCAGCCCCCAACATCACCCCCCAACATCACCCCCCAACATCAGCCCCCAACATCACCCCCCAACATCACTCCCAAACAGCATCCCCCCAACATCACCCTCCCAACATCACCCCCCAACATCACCCCCCAAACATCACCCCACAACATCAACCACCAACATCACCCCCCGCAACATCACCCCCCAACATTACCCCCCAACATCACCCCCCATAATTACACCCCCAACATCACCCCCCAACATCACCCCCCAACAGCACCCCCCAACAGCACTCCCCCCAACAGTCCCCCAACATCACCCCCCCAAACATCACCCCCCCAACATCACCCCTCCAACATCACCCTTCCAAACATCACCCCCCCAACATCACCCCCCCAACATCACCCCCCCAACATCACCCCTCCAACATCACCCTTCCAAACATCACCCCCCCAACATCAACCCCCAACATCACCCCCCCAAAATCATCCCCCAACATCACCCCCCCCAACATCACCCCTCCAAGATCACCCTTCCAAACATCACCCCCCCAACATCAACCCCCATCATCACCCCCCCAAAATCATCCCCCAACATCACCCGCCAATATCACTCCCAAACAGCACTTCCCCCAACAGCCCCCCCAACATCACCACCCCAACATCAACCCCCAAAATCACTCCCAAACAATACCTTCCCCAACATCCCCCCAAACCCCCCCCGCACCACCACCCCCCAACATCACCCCCCCAATATCAGCCCACCCCCCAACATCACCACCCCAACATCACTCCCCAACATCGTTCCCAAACAGCACTCCCCCCAACATCAACCCCCCCAACATCACTCCCCAACATCAGCCCCCAACATCACCCCCCAAAATCACTCCCAAACAGCATCCCCCCAACATCACCCTCCCAACATCACCCCCCAACATCACCCCCCCAACACCACCCCCCCAACATCACTCCCAAATATCACCCCCCCAACATCACCCCCCCAACATCACCCCCCAACATCACCCCCCAACATCACCCCCCAACATCACCACCCATCATCAACCACCAACATCACCCCCCGCAACATTACCCCCCAACATTACCCCCCAACATCACCCCCCATAATTACACCCCCAACATCACCCCCCAAACATCACCCCCCAACATAACCCCCCAACATCACCCCCCAACATCACCATCCAACATCAACCACCAACATCACCCCCCGCAACATCACCCCCCAACATTACCCCCCAACATCACCCCCCATAATTACAATTCCAACATCACCCCCCAACATCACCCCCCAACATCACCCCCCAACATCACCCCCCAACATCACCCCCCAACATCACCCCCCAACATCACCCCCCAACATCACCCTCCAACATCACCCCCCCCAACATCACCCCCCAACATCACCCCCCCAACATCACCCCCCCAACATCACCCCCCCCAACATCACCCCCCCAACATCACCCCCCTACATCAACCCCCAACATCAGCCCCCCCCAACATCACCCCCCAACATCACCTCCCCAACATCACCCCCCCCAACATCACCCCCCCGCAACATCAGCCCCCGCAACATCACCTCCCAACATCACCCCCCAAAATCACCCCCCAACATCACCCCCCCAACATCACCCCCCCAACATCACCCCCCCAACATCACCCCCCCAACATCACCCCCCCAACATCACCCCCCAACATGACCCCCCAACATGACCCCCCAACATGACCCCCCAACATCACCCCCCAACATCAACCCCCAACAGCACTCCCCCCAACAACCCCCCCAACATCACCCCCCAACATCACCCCCCAACATGACCCCCCAACATCACCCCCCAACATCAACCGCCAACAGCACTCCCCCCAACAACCCCCCCAACATCACTCCCCCACCAAACACCCCCCAACATCACCCCTCCAACATCACCCCCCCAAACATCACCACCCCAACATCACCCCTCCAACATCACCCCTCCAACATCACCCTTCCAAACATCACCCCCCCAACATCAACCCCCAACATCACCCCCCCAAAATCATCCCCCAACATCACCCCTCCAACATCACCCTTCCAAACATCACCCCCCCAACATCAACCCCCAACATCACCCCCCCAAAATCATCCCCCAACATCACCCCTCCAACATCACCCTTCCAAACATCACCCCCCCAACATCAACCCCCAACATCAACCCCCAAAATCATCCCCCAACATCACCCCGCAATATCACTCCCAAACAGCACTCCCCCCAACAGCCCCCCCAACATCACCACCCCAACATCAACCCCCAAAATCACTCCCAAACAAAACCTTCCCCAACATCCCCCCAAACCCCCCCCGCACCACCACCCCCCAACATCACCCCCCCAAAATCACCCCACCCCCAACATCACCACCCCAACATCACTCCCCAACATCGCTCCCAAACAGCACTCTCCCCAACATCACCCCCCCCAACATCACCCCCCCCAACATCACACCCCAACATCAGCCCCCAACATCACCCCCCAAAATCACTCCCAAACAGCATCCCCCCAACATCACCCTCCCAACATCACCCCCCAACATCACCCCCCCAACACCACCCCCCAACATCACTCCCAAATATCACCCCCCCAACATTACCGCCCAACATCACCCCCCAACATCACCCCCCAACATCACCCCCCAACATCAACCACCAACATCACCCCCCACAACATCACCCCCCAACATTACCCCCCAACATCACCCCCCATAATTACACCCCCAACATCACCCCCAAACATCACCCCCCAACATCACCACCCAACATCACCCACCAACATCACCCCCACCAACATCACCCCCCAACATTACCCCCCAACATCACCCCCCATAATTACACCCCCAACATCACCCCCCAACATCACCCCCCAACATCACCCCCCAACAGCACTCCCCCCAACAGCCCCCCCAACATCACCCCCCCAAACATCACCCCCCCAACATCACCCCTCCAACATCACCCTTCCAAACATCACCCCCCCAACATCACCCCCCCAACATCACCCCCCCAACATCACCCCTCCAACATCACCCTTCCAAACATCACCCCCCCAACATCAACCCCCAACATCACCCCCCCAAAATCATCCCCCAACATCACCCCCCCAACATCACCCCTCCAACATCACCCTTCCAAACATCACCCTCCCAACATCAACCCCCAACATCACCCCCCCAAAATCATCCCCCAACATCACCCCCCAATATCACTCCCAAACAGCACTCCCCCCAACAGCCCCCCAACATCACCACCCCAACATCAACCCCCAAAATCACTCCCAAACAACACCTTCCCCAACATCCCCCCAAACCTCCCCCGCACCACCACCCCCCAACATCACCCCCCCAATATCACCCCACCCCCCAACATCACCACCCCAACATCACTCCCCAACATCGCTCCCAAACAGCACTCCCCCCAACATCAACCCTACCCAACATCACCCCCCAACATCAGCCCCCAACATCACCCCCCAAAATCACTCCCAAACAGCATCCCCCCAACATCACCCTCCCAACATCACCGCCCAACATCACCCCCCCAACACCACCCCCCAACATTACCCCCCAACATCACCCCCCATAATTACACCCCCAACATCACCCCCCAAACATCACCCCTCAACATCACCCCCCAACATCACCCCCCCAACATCACCCCCCAACATCACCCCCCAACATCACCACCCATCATCAACCACCAACATCACCCCCCGCAACATCACCCCCCAAAATTACCACCCAACATCACCCCCCATAATTACACCCCCAACATCACCCCCCAAACATCACCCCCCAACATCACCCCCCAACATCACCCCCCAACATCACCATCCAACATCAACCACCAACATCACCCCCCGCAACATCACCCCGCAACATCACCCCCCAACATTACCCCCCAACATTACCCCCCAACATCACCCCCCAACATCACCACCCATCATCAACCACCAACATCACCCCCCGCAACATCACCCCCCAACATTACCCCCCAACATCACCCCCCAACATCACCCCCCAACATCACCCTCCAACATCACCCCCTCCAACATCACCCCCCAACATCACCCCCCAACATCACCCCCCCAACATCACCCCCCCAACATCACCCCCCCCAACATCACCCCCCCAACATCACCCCCCTACATCAACCACCAACATCAGCCCCCCCAACATCACCCCCCAACATCACCTCCCCAAATCACCCCCCCAACATCACCCCCCAACATCACCCCCCAACATCACACCCCCAACATCACCCCCCGCAACATCACCCCCCAACATCACCCCCCCAACATCACCCCCCCCAACATCACCCCCCCGCAACATCAGCCCCCGCAACATCAGCTCCCAACATCACCCCCCAACATCACCCCCCCAACATCACCCCCCCAACATCACCCCCCAACATCACCCCCCAACATCACCCCCCAACATCACCCCCCAACAGCACCCCCCAACATCACCCCCCAACATCAACCCCCAACATCAACCCCCCAACATCACCCCCCAA